>NC_091951.1:233630129-233847629 GCF_031021105.1 Erythrolamprus reginae | reverse complement strand
CCCTAGACCCAGGTAGACATAGACAATGGCTATTGTTTACCTGTTGGCAAGGGAACCAGATTGTCAGTTGCCCTGATAAGCCCCTCCCCCCCAGAGCATTCTAACCGGGTGAAATCTAAGGATGGCAGCCAGAAAGTGCTGCAGGGTAAGTGTTGGTATCTCAAATGGGAGGAATCTGGCAGTAGGGGAGGAAGTTCATGCTTCCCAACTCTTTTAACATGTCTATTTTATTTCACAGAGATTTTGGAAATATTTGCGAAGAAGACTTTGCTGCTGCACAGGAGAAGAGGAGGTCATTCCCAGGTACCACCTCCCCCTTCTCCTTAAACCCTGGCCATGGTGGGACAACACCAGGATAGGGCAGCCAAATTTTTTACTAAGGCCATGGTTCCCAACGTGGGGCCCACGCCCTACAGGGGGGCAATTTGATTTTTAATGGGAGCGATTGGAACCTTGTTTAAACCAAGTTAATGGCCTTTTAGGCTTCCTTTGGCTGAGGAGTTCACTTTTGAATAGTAACAATTATATGTCAGGGGGGTCACAATTTTAGAGATGCTTAGGTGGGGTATGGTCAAAGAAAGGTTGGGAACCACTGTCCTAAGGGCATTGCGTGAGGGTGCAGATGGTCAGGATGAAGCCAGAGTCAGCACCCAGTTAAGGGTTTTTCAGTTGTTAGGAATCTTTGAATTATACTTTTTTCCATCTGTTTGCCAATCAGATATTTAAGAATTGCTACTAATCCATTTGAACACTTTTAATTATTCAATTTTTTCTAGTTTTTTTCTTACAATGCTTATAAACTCTTAGTTCTCATTATAAACCGTAGAACAATTTCTTTTTTTAATGGTAATTTAATTTAAGATTACAATTTGCAACAAAGTAACAATTTACAAAGTAGTGTATCTGTAGAGGAAGAAACTCTTAAAGTTAATTTCTAGGTTCATTGTTCAAAATATTTTTAGTATGTGCAATGTTAAAATATTTTGCTTCATTCTATATTTATAAATTGAGGGTGAGTGATTTTTTTATAATTGTAATATTTCATCTATTTTCCTTTAATGCCCAAATTTTAGACTTTTTAATTTTTTTATTTTTTAAATAATTCAAAATTATATTTTCCTATGAGAATGGGTCTTTATAATTAACTCCAAAATGTTATTTCAAATTTATCTGAACCCATAGCCATTTGAAACTTTTTAAAATAAAAAAATTTATACTCTTTCGCTATTTATTCCTTAAAGTTTGTCCTTCGTAACTTCTTTCAGTAAGGATTGAAGGAAACTTCTTCAGTTCTGTAGAACATATTGATTTGTTACTTTGTTGTAAAATTGTAATCTTAAATGAAATTACCATTAAAAAAAGAAATAGTTCTATGGATTATAACGAGAACTAAGAGTTTATAAGCATTGTAAGAAAAAACGAGAAAAAATTGAATAATTAAAAGTGTTCAAATGGATTAGTAGCAGTGGGAGAAGAATCCTCGTCCCAGCACCCTGAGAAGCGAAACGTTTTATTCACTCTGGGCAGTCGAGAGAAAGGAAAATCAGGACTTTATTTACTTTATTTAAAAGGTGCCACCAAATCCCTGGTGTTTCCAAATCCCCAGTGGCTCGCTGAGCGCAGTTGTCCATGAGCGGCTGTAGGAGAGCGGCGGTGGCAGGGGAGGGTCAGGAGGGAAATAAACTTGGACAATGGCAGCATCTCCGTTTGGATGGGCCTGTGAGGGGGATGGCTGTTGCTTTGCAATTCTCTGCCTCTCATCGACAACTGCGGGAAAAAGCAATCACCTCCAGCGCTCCCACTCCAGCCTGTACTTTATTCATAAGGCAGTAAACCTGGACAATGAGGGAGTTTTCCAGCTGAAAGTGGTTGCTGCCCATCCCTAGGCACCGCTGAAGGTCTGCAGAGTCTGTAAGATCCTCTCCCCAAAATGACTTTCTGTGCATAGGGGCCTTCAGGGGCAAAAAGATGGGCAGGCTGACAGGCAAGGCTGAGAAAGGAGAGGCTCAGCTAGAGATGGATGTTTTTGACATGCCACCTTCTTCTTTTGGGCAGGACTGAAGGAGGAGGAAGAGGAGAAGAGACACCTCCTGGAGTAAGTATCCTTCTGCAACGTGGCCAGTGGGTGGCCATTCCTCAAATCTGGGTGGGGAAAGGGTGGAAATCCCACTGGGGGGAACTTGGCCAGTCTAGAAAACTTAAGAAGAGCTCTTTGGATTTTTTTTACTTGCAGGTATCGATGGCTGGGGCTGCCAGGACCCCAAATACATCGAAGTCTGGCAGGGACCTGCCCTTCGTGGGGTGAGTGTCCTCTCATCCGAGGGACTCTGAAGCCCCCAAGAAGGTGGCTAGGAGTAAGGTTTACAAGAGGGGAGGCATCTCTACCCTCTGCCTCTACTTTGGCTAACAGAAGAATGACTCAGGCCCTTCGTTCTCTCCCCAGGATGGAAATCCCCAGAAGATGGACTCCAGGGCTCTCCTCTATTAAGGAACTGGTAAGGCCACTGGTAAGACCCCCTCCCCACTGTAATGGCAGACATCCTGCCAAGAAATTATGCCAATTGATTTAATATTTGCCTTCTTATTTCAGGAGCCACAAGATGAAGAAAATAGCCAGGGTTCAGGGTAGGTAAAAAAACGTGCAGAGGGG
The DNA here is from genome assembly GCF_031021105.1 of Erythrolamprus reginae. NCBI lineage: Eukaryota > Metazoa > Chordata > Lepidosauria > Squamata > Dipsadidae > Erythrolamprus > Erythrolamprus reginae. Next base: position 233,844,979 of record NC_091951.1, on the reverse strand, counting down.
AGGCGTCTCTGCTTCTGCTGCTGCTGCTTGTGTCACAGGACAGGTGGCACAGGGCAGTCCCACTGGCAGGCCAAACCCCTTGTCAGGCCAGCTGGAAGGGCTCTTGGAGCGTCTACATGGCCACTTTTGCAAAATGGGCCATGGCTGATTTTGATCTTTGTCCCCTTTGTTTTCTTTCCCCAGAGACACCACCTATACGATCTGGCAGCGAGAGCCCTCGGAGGTAAGAAACCTTTGGCAGAGGGACAGGGGGTGAGAGGGTTAGGGCGATGCCTTGACTCCTGATAGGAGGGGGAGAAATTATGGTAGATATCCTTCTAAGCTTAAGGCTTGGAAAGCTTTCTCCCCCTCCCATCAGGACTGAAGGCATCGCCCTAACCTTAAGGCTTGCTGTTGGCCCCTAGGGCCTGATGCGCCCTCTCCTTTCTCAATCTTACTGGGACGCAGAAAGCTTAGGATTTAGCCTCCATATCTTCATTTGCAGGATTCGATGACAGCTCAAATGGGGTCAGGGAGCAGCCTGGACCTGGCCTCATTTTTGGGATCCTCCAGCCCTTGGGTAAGTAAGACAAAGTGTTCTCAGTTGGGGAGGGGTGGAGTCCCCCTAGTTAGTTCTCCTAACCTGACCGAGCTGTGCTGGAGCGTTCTGGGCAGCGGAGCAGGGTGACACCCGGCACTTGGGAGATGGTACTTAGGTTAGCCACATGCCCCCAAGCTCTGGTGCCAATGGCTCCTTTGCCACAAATCAGCAGGGACTGGTGTCCTTAATGGAGAATGGAATTATTGTCATCCACAGGATTCTCAGGACAGTTTCACTGATTTGGGCAGCCTGGACGAAGACACCCCGGACAGCTTGGAACGCCTCATCCAGGAATTAGAGGTATGTATTCTTTTTTCTTTTTTTAAAATAATTTTTATTTACATACAGTGGTACCTCGGTACTCGAACGCTTTGGTTCTCGTACATTTCGGATAACGAATAAAATTTTCAGCAAAAATTTGCTTCGGTATCTGAACCCACCCTTCCTGCAGCTTGGAGCTCTTATACAGCTCCTCGGCCCCCTGAAGCTGCTGGGATTGCAGCAGCCCCCACGCTTCCTGCAGCTTGGAGTACCGAATTTATTTATCCCATTGGAAATAAAGAAAATAGATTTAATTGGTTCTTAGAGAGTTAACAGGGGCTGGGAACCAATTAAATCCATTTCCATTATTTCCTATGGGATAAATAAATTCGGTACTCGACCAAATCGGTTCTCGACCACACTTTTGGAACGAATTGTGGTCGAGTACCGTGATACCACTGTGTATATAATAAGACAATAACGACAAACAGTACATTTACATAAAATACAGAGAACAGAAAAAACAAGCAAGAGATATATTTCTTCTCTTCTCCTGTAGTAGAGACTGTTGACAGCGTCCTCTCTTTAAAAAAAAAAAAAATTCTTGGCGGTGTTAAGACCAGTGGTTTGAGTTGTATGTTGTTATAGTTGAACTCTTATGTCGTAAGTTCTTATCAAATAAACCAAGCAAAAAACTATATGGACTTTTTAAAAAAAGATTGTTCTTTAAGTTGTTTCTTTATCTCGTAGCACTATAAAGGGGTGTTCTTTTATTTAACCAAATGTAAAATTATTCCCATATTTGGTAGTATTTTGTTTTTTCTTTTTCTTTTAGTTCCATTGTTAGTTTATCTGCTTCAGCACAATCTAACATTTTTTTTATTAAATTCCTTTCATTTGGCATGTTTTCATTCTTCCAAAATTGTGCGATAGCTATTCTCGTTGATGTTATTAGATGTTGTATTAGGTAATAATGTTCCTTATTCATCTGATTTTCAATAATGCCAAGCAAAAATATTTCAGGTTTCATTTCTAGTTCAATCTTAGTTATTTCCTTTATCCATTTCTGAAGTTTCTGCCAGATTCCTTTAACTTGTCTGCAGGTTCACCACATATGAAAATATGAACCTTGTTTCTCACCACACTTCCAACAGTTAGGCTTGAGGTTGGTGTACATTTTTGCTAGCCTTTCAGGGGGCACATGCCACCTATAAAACATTTTTATTGCATTTTCTTTGTATGCGGTGGATTTTGTGATTTTGTAATTGGTATGCCATATTTTTTCCCATTGGTCCAATTGTATTGTGTGACCTATATTCTTTGCCCAAGCAATCATATTCCCTTTTACTATTTCTTCCACGTTTTGGTGTTCTTGGAGTATTTTGTAAATGTTTCTTGTGGGGTCCTGATAAGATTTTATCTAATGGAGTGTAGTTTTTCTGTATTCCATATTTCTTTATGTCTACATGGAATCTAGATGATATTTGGTGATAACACCACCAATCCACTTTTATTCCTTCTTCATTTAGCTGTGTTCGTGTTTTTAATTTTGAGTCTTTATCTAATAAGTGTGAATAGTTTAATAGTTTTTGTCGACTTATAGTGTTTGGGTAAATTATTGCTTCTATGCTTGAGAACCATAGTGGTATTTTAAAATAATGTTGCTTCCTAATTAAGTTCCAGTTGTCTATTAATGACTTCCTTATCAGATGGTGTTTAAAATATGAGTGTGTAGTAGATTTGCTGTCCCAAATGAAACTGTGCCATCCGGACTGGATATCATATCCTTCCAAAGCTAGTAGTCTTGTATTTTGAAGTTTAACCCATGTTAGGGCTGCTGCTCGGTAATAGAGTTTGAAGTCGGGTAAGCCAAGTCCGCCTTGCATAGAGCTATCTTGTGTCCATTTAAGTCTAATTCTGGTCTCTTTTTTCCCCATATAAATTTGGATATTAATTTGTCTAATTTTTTTTAAAAAAGGTTCCTTCTAATTTAATTGGGATTGTTTGGAAGTAATATAGAAATTTGGGTAATATGGTCATTTTTATTGTGGCAATTCTTCCTAGTAATGAGATTGGTAATTTAGAATGGGATCATTGTCGTCCACAGGATTCTCCAGAGAACAGTCCGGCGAATTTGGGCAGCCTGGAAGGAAACACCCCGGACAGCTTGGAGCGCCTCCTCCAGGAGTTAGAGGTATGTATTCTACCCTCTTCAGGGATCAATGCCTTGCTTTGCGAAGCTCAATGAAGCAATGAGCTATGCTGTGCAGGGCCACCCAATCAGACAGGTCCTAGTGGGGGATGCTGGCACAATGTGGTCTACTGGAGAAGGAAATGGCAGCCTTCTCCAGTATCCTTAGTAAGAAAACCCCAAGAAAAGCATCAAAACAATGCCAGAAGACGAGCCCCTCAGATAGGAAGGAGTCCAATATGCTGCATGGGAAGAGCAGAGGGCAAGTACAGAAAGAGCAAACTGGTACTAACAACAGCCTTTCCTTCCTTCCCCAGGAGCTGCAACAGAAGGAGGAAGAACCAGCTCCAGGCACCTCCAGAGGTGAGTTGGTAGTTGGCTGGGAAAAGCCTGCAGGGAATGCGGAACTCCAAAAGACTGCGCTACGTAGTAATGGGCAGGACCCAGAATGGTTGGAAACGCTATTCCGGCAGCGGCAATGGAGTGCGTAGTCTCGCTCCACTGCCGCCGGTCTTGCAGGCGCAATGCACGCACAACCTAAGCAATTCTGGCAGCTAAAATCACTTGGGTTTTGATTCCATGCGTGCACAGAATTTTTGCTGCTGGAAGAACGTCTGCGCACGAGATTACGGTTGCTCCACATGCGCAGCATCCGGAATCTCACAGCAAGAAGATACAGCAATGATAAATAGCCAACCTACATAACACTAAAGAAAGATACAGCAATGATAAATAGCTAAGCTGCATAACACTAAAGAAACAAAGGCACAAAGAAATCTAATAGGATAATGAAATACTAATGAAATAGGACGGTCAGTAGTCCAAAATTTACAACTATAATAAGGATCTGAATATCAGTTGTTAAGGTACCACAGTCATAAGTTGAGTCACTATTTGATAAGATTTAATGTTACAACTGTTTTTATGACCATCCGTAAGCAAGTCATTGTGATTATTAAGCAAAACAAGTGGTCGTAAGTGCAAATCCGTTTTAACCAGTGGGCGGTTTTGCCATTGGCAAAAAGTGTTGCAAATGTGATGACATGACCATGGGCCATTGCAAGCCGTCATAAATGCAAGTTTGGCTGCCAGGCACACAAAATGCAATCATCTGACCATGCGATAACTGAGTACATTATAATTTTGAATGGCTATTAAACTGGTTGTAAATCAGAGACGACCTACACCAGGAAAGGAACCTACACCTTGGAAAAAAATAAAGTATAATCCCCAAAAGGGATAAATCTGAAAGAGGTTCATAAGAATACAAACATTTAATTCTTTGTGTTTACAACTCTGTAGAATGAAGAAAAATAAAAGAGCAAGACCTAGAATAATGATGAATTTTTTAATAAATCTAAAGGACAGGGTTTTTAAAAAAAATAAAAGATTGCCCTTTTTAATAAAGGACAGATATGGTTACTATAAATTTATAGCTACCTTTTCTAGCATCGGCTTCTCTGGATGTTTTTAATTCTAGTTAACATAATTCTTAATCAACCTGATTGTGGGTTGTTAAAACCATTGTCTTTCCTAACACAATTTTCCTTATCTCCCATTCAGCAGTGGAAGAAGCTTTTGATTGCTTTTCGGAACTGTCAGTCAATGATAGCCCGCCTCTGCCTTTTCATGTTTTCATAGGTATATAAAGACCACTGAGGCCAGAAGTGGCTTTATCCTTGGCTTTGAGGTATGTATGACTAACCTGAGTTGCTTTCCTAACCCCCCCCCCCGAAATGTGGTTTAAAGTTGGTCTTTCTGTTTTGTTTTTAAGTGACTCTGCAAAGCAAAACGAATAATTTAAGGGCGATCCGGAAGGGACCTCCGCATTGCGGCAATTGGAGCGAACACCCGCCCACCCTCCGCTATCAACAGTGTGTCATAAGGAGGTCGCCTTTGGGGCCGAATAGGAATTTTTTGCGGCCTCCCCTTTAGAGGCGGCCGTTTTTTCGCCTATTCCACACTGACGGTGCGGACTGGATTGGTTAGGGGGTGTGGCGCATTTAGTTATTTAGGAATTTCCGCCCCGTTAGTTTGGCTCTGCAGGTCCTTAGTTTGTTTTGAATTAAATATTCAAAGTTACGTATTTAAATTTATTTAAAGTTATTTAAATTTATGCTAATTAATAAATGACCCTTAATTAATCCACAATATATGTCTCAGCGTCTTTACTCCGCCTCCGGGGGGCAATTATATATAAGACAGCCCTAAACATGTCTTTTTCAAAGCCTGCAGTGAAGAAAAAAGGTTGGTGATGAGCACGTGTCTTATTTGCACAAGGAATACAATTTGAAATGTCATTACACAACTAAACATGCTGAGGAGTATCAGATCCAGGGGCTTAAAGCACAGGTTTCAGTCTTCTTTAGAGGAAATGGAGTCAGAATATGGGGATGTGCTCTACTTCACCGAGGTACGTTAGCTCAGCAGGGGAAACATATTGAAGAGATTTTTTGAGTTGAGAGCGGAAGTGGAGAAAGATGGGATTGCTATTCCTGCGCCAAGTGATACAAAATGGCTTATGGACTTAGCTTTTTTTGTTGATATCAATACATGAGCTTACTGTACTGAACAAAAAGTTACAAGGCCAGGGGCAACTTGTCAGTGCTGCCTATGACAATGTGAGAGCATTCTCTACAAAACGTATGTTATGGAAAGCCCAGCTTTCTCAGACAAACATTTGCCATTTCCCAGCATGCAAGGCACTCATGGATGCAGGCACACCATTCAGTGGTGAGGAGTATGTGGATGTCATTTTGAAGCTACAGGAGGAATTTGATCACAAATTTGCAGACTTCAAGATGCACAGAGCAACATTTCAAATTTTTGGGAACCCCTTCTCCTTTGATGTGCAGGATACCCCTCCTGTGCTTCAAATGGCGCTCATTGACCTGCAGTGCAACTCTGAACTCAAAGTCAAGTTCAGGGAGGTGAGTGGAAAAGCAGACAAGCTCGGGCAATTTTTGACAGAATCGCCCCCCCAGCTTCCCTGAGCTTTCCCAAATGTTCAAGTGGACCATGTGTCTTTTTGGGAGCACATACTTGTGCGAAAAGCTCTTCTCTACCTTGAACTTCAATAAATCCTGTTATGTTTGTACTTTTAAATAAAGGTAACCGCTGATTGGCTTAAGTCACGGCCAAGGGAAACCTTGTTGCGAAAGTTTAAAAAAGAGGAACTCACGTCTGTTTTCCCTGCGCAGATGCCCCATTTGCGTTTTATTCTAAAACCCTTTCACCTGCAGAAAGGAATTACTCTCAATTAGATAAGGAGGCATTAGCTTTAGTTGCAGGCGTTAAACGCTTCCATGGATATTGGTTTGGCCACTCTTTTACATTGATTACGGACCACAAGCCATTGTTAGGCATTTTAGCAGGAGATAAGCAGACCCCCACATTTCTGTCTCCGAGAATGACCCGCTGGACGATCTTTTTAGCTGCTTATAATTATGTACTTAAGCACAGGGAGGGGGAAGGAAATTGGGCACGCAGACATGTTAAGTAGGTGTCCTCAGGCAGAATTAGTACACGACCCAACCCCAGCGTCCAATGTATTGCTGATAGAAATGCAAGAAAACCCATTAATAACGGCAGCGGAAATAGCCAGAGAGACAGAAATAGACCTTGTGTTATCCCGAGTAAAGCAATGGGTACTTAAAGGGTGGCCGGAGGGGGGGGGGGGAATTCCAAAAGAGACATGCCAGGTATTCAAGAACAGACAAACTGAATTAAATGTATTAAGAGATTGCATATTGTGGGGTGACAGGGTGGTAATTCCTAAACAGCTACAGAAGAAAGCATTGAAATTGTTACACCAGGGTCACCCAGGCATGGTAAAGATGAAAAGCCTGGCCAGGAGCCACCTTTGGTGGCCAGGTTTAGACCAGGACATAGAAATCTGGGTAGCCACATGTCACCCATGCCAACAAACTCGCCCAAACCCACCAAAGACCAAACCAACGGAGTGGGAGACACCAAAGGGACCATGGTCCCGCATACACATAGACTTCGCAGGACCTCTAGCGGGACAATCATTCCTCATTGTGGTCGAAGCATACTCCAAGCGGCTGGAGGTTGTCTTAATGACCTCAACTACAACAGCAGCTACAATAAAGGGGCTGCGGAGACTTTTCTTAACACATGGACTGCCGGATGTGCTCGTCTCAGACAACTGTCCACAACTAACCTCCAGGCAAATGGAGGTCTTCCTGGCCGAAAGGGGGATCCAACATGCATTAATATCTCCCCATTTCCCGGCCGCTATGGTGAGCGCATGGTGAGGTTCGCAAAAGAAGCCCTGCACCGGTCAGCACCTGGAGAATGGCAACAGCAGTTGGACGAATTCCTATTAGTCCAGCACATCACCCCGTCGGCCAGCACAAACAAAAGTCCAGCAGATCTTCTCATGGGGAGGAAACTCCATTCCCAGCTGGACAAAATTCACCCAGAGTATTCCGAAAGGAAAGACAAGCATACAACGGAACCAGAACGGACTTTTAAAACGGGTGACCCAGCAAAAGACTTTGACTCAAATCTCCGCTGGAGAGAGGGGACAATTGAATCAAAAACCGGCCCCAAATCATACACGATCCAATCAGCCAATGGGAAAATCTGGCGCAGACACATAGACCAAATCAGAAAACGACACCCAAGTGAGTTAACACAAAGTAACAATGACATTTTTCCCATAGATAAAACGCTTGGGAATTACCAAAACCAACCAGACTACTCACCGCATCCTCTTCTGGCATCCAGCGGTGGCTGCCCTGGAACCCTGGCGGCTGGCGTTGGAAAGACCCCTTCTACGTCCATAGGGCAAGACAATCTTTACCAGGACGGAGCAGCACAGGAGCCAGCTGACCAGGAGGACAATTCCCTGCAAACTGAACTGCGCAGGTCTGTGCGAGTCGGCAAGCCACCAATCAGGCTACAAGACTACATCACATATCTAAATGATTGACAGTTTGTTCAACCTATGGGGGAAAGTGTATTATGTTTGTATTTTTAAATAAAGGTAACCGCTGATTGGCTTAAGTCACGGCCAAGGGAAACCTTGGCGCGAAAGTTTTAAAAAGATGAACTCACGGCTGTTTTCCCCACGCCAGCAAGGTATATAAGGCGCTGCTTTAGCCGGTAGCCAGCAGTCACTTCCTACCTGCGAGCTGGTCACTTCAACTGTTCCTGATTGCCAATAAAGAGCTGTTAACCTTCCTCGGCCTCCAGCTTCTCATTTAACAAATCCAAGTACAGGTCCAGACTTACTGGTGAGCATCTTCAAGCCCTATGGAGGGTCTCAACTGCTTCCTCCTTTAAACCAAATGTGGCTTAGTTATGCAAGAGTAAGAGCTGCCAGATCTCTAGCAGCAAGAAGTAGGGAGAAGAAGCCACGTTCAAAACAGTTCATGTTCAATGTTCCATTCATGTTCAGAAAGTTAATTATTAAAGAACTATTAATACAGACATTTGAATCTCAATAATACTAATTACATTTCTCTAGTCAGCAATTACAGTATATGTGGTTTCTTCAGTCTTCTATATCTGCTGTATTATTGTTGTTGTTGTTGTTATTATTATTATCATTTTCATTTTATTTATTTATTACTGATTTATTTTTATTTTTTGTATGAATTTGTTAATTTATTTTTATTTTTTAACATAAAACAAGATGAAAAAATAAAGACATTTGATAACATTGGAATGTTTTTGTAAGAGCTTTTTGGGGGGAAAACCTGATGTGGCCCAGCCTCACCCAGCCTCTACCTCCAGCGGCCCCCAGGTAAATTGAATTTGAGACTCCTGGTTTAAAACAATGCCTTGAGGTAGGACCAAATGTCTATACATCTATAATAATTTAAAACAAATGTTAACCTAGAACTTTCAGATAAATAAGAATAAGATGGAGCAGCCACATCTATGTTAAACTCCTAATGAAATGTATGGTCTTTTAAGCCCATCAAATTTCCACAGAAACTGATTTTTAAAAGATTTTGACTTCTAAGCCCATATAATATGAAAAATCAAAATTAAGTTAAGAAAGTCCATAACTTTGTATTGAGAATCTGGATTTGCATGTCCAGCTGGTCTAACTAATCTAGCATCATGTGATGCTGCAGGTGAAACTTGAAAAATTAGAATATCCATGTATATGCCATGTATATGATATAGACCAGTCTAAATAAATAAAATTTGCTCCCAAATGGAAATATCTGGTGTAATAATTCCTTCCTGTTGCCTTGCTTTTTTTTGCCTTGGTATTTTATCGCCATCATAAACCTACTCATAGTTAATTATGGGCTTTTGTGTTTGTGTGTCTCTCTTCACTGCAAAAAGTGTACAAACCAGAGGTGGGTTTCTCCCAGTTCGTACTGGCTCACAAGAACCGGTAGCCACCCACTGGTGCCGTCATGATAATGTCACAAAACTGGATTGGTCAGTGCCGGTCCATGGACACCACCATCTTTAAAAATAAAAAGAAATTCCCACCACATTTCAAAAATGTTTTTCCTCCTGAGCATGTGCAGAAGCCAAGTTCCTGTACTGTGCATATGGAGGCCATCTTTTTTTTTTTGGCTTTGGGGTTTTGGGGGGGAGGGGATTTTTTTCTTACTGTGCATGTGTGCCCACAAAGAACTGGCCCTCCCACGAAGCGCACCCATGCGAACCAGCAGCGAGGGAAGTTGGAACCTACCCCTGATGCAAACCATTGAAAACACTGGCTGTCTCATCCTGGGGGGAATTACAGGAGGACAAACAGCATGGACCACATCTCAACATCTCTCATCTCAGGCCTGATTTGGAGGCCTTGTGTTGGGAAAGGCCATTTCCTATTACCCACAAATTCAGTGAATGCTGATTGGCTCTTATCACCATCAATCAATAACACAGGGGTCCTCCTTCCTGTTTATATTGTTGGCTGGAAGAGAAGTTGGAAATTTGGGAGCTGGGAGTGGAAGGACAGACGGGAGGGAAAGCCTGGAATCTTAGCCCTAGGAAAGCTAATATGAGTTATAGAGGTGGTTCTCAACCTATGACCAGAATTGAACCCAAACTTTCAGTTCTTACCTGAGACATTTGTTAAGTGAGTTTTGCCCCATTTTACTATGGTTTTTTTGCCATTGTTGTTAACTGTAGGTGATAAGTTAGGGGCTTGAGCAAGTTTGCTAGCTCAAGAGCTACATTGAAATGCTTCTTGTCAAAAGTTGGAGGTATTGAGTCTGCCACAGGAAGAGCGAACTGCTTCTGAATGTTATCAATGAACAGCTGAGGAGCTGGAATAAGGGCCACTGTCTGGACTTGTTCAGCAATATATGGAATGGGAAGTAGAAGCTTTGTTTCCAGTTCCTGTGATAGGAGGCGTGGCCAGGCCAGAGGCCTTCTGGAGAAGTGATTTAAATAAGGCTGGTGGGAAAAGGCCTGCAGGAGTAGGCTGCTCTATTGGTAAAGCTTCATCAGCAGAGAGGGCCTCATCCTGACACTCTGCCTCTTCCATTGCTGAGCCTTGGCTCTCATTATCTGAGGTAGCTGAATAATTATGATCCTCTAATCCTCCAAAGATTTGTGTTGCAAAGAAGGCTGGTTCAGCAGAGGCTGGGCCTGGTTTTGTGGGTGACTAGAGCAAGCTCCGGTAATCACCATGTAGAGTGGAAAAACAGCCATTTGCTGAAAAGCAGCCATACACTGTTGTATAGTATTGGGCAATAATATTTTGAATATTGTTAGGATCCAATATTGGTGCCTGGGCTGTTTGGACAGTCCTTGGTTGTTGCCCTACCTGAATGCCAGGTGTAGTAGGCAAGGCTGTTATATTACTAACTAGCAGTAGTAACTGTGAAGCAGTTGCCATAGGTGGATTATTGGATCCAAAGGCTGAAGCCACCTGAGTGGGGGCACTTGCTGAGCTGGGGCTTTAAAACCTGCCTCCCACCAAACATTTGTGTTAATTAGAGACACACTCTCATAATCCAAAGCTGACTCACCTTGCTTGTTGAAGTTGAGGAAAAGTGAGGTGGTAAAGATGACCACTTTTCCACATTATTGTCAGGCTTGTGCAGTGTTCCCTCTAATTTTTTTTCGGTGTGGGCGGAAAAGTATAGTGTCTGAGCAGCAGTCCCTTCGGGACTGGGCGGCATAGAAAAATAAATAAATAAATAAATAAATAAATAAATAAATAAATAAATCCCTTCTTTTTTATTAAAAGAACCTCTTTATTTCTTCCTCTCTCTCACTCTCTTTCTTCCTCTCTCTCACTCTCTTCCTTCCTCTCTCATCTCTCTCTCTCTTTCTTCCTCTCACTCTCTTCCTTCCTCTCTCATCTCTCTCTCTTTCTTCCTCTCACTCTCTTCCTTCCTCTCTCATCTCTCTCTCTTTCTTCCTCTCTCTCTCTCTCTTCCTTCCTCTCTCATCTCTCTCTCTGTTTCTTTGTTCCACTCTTCCTTCCTGTTGTGTTTGTTTAAAAATATTCACAGAAATTCGGTGATTGGTTAAGACGCGGCTATTCGGAAAATAGCCGCGAAAGTTAAATTGTTGTCAGTTGAAAAAGCCCGCCGTTTTTAAGCGTATAAATAGGGCAACGGACTAGCCGTTGCATTCATTCGGATGACTACCGTTCCACTGCTTGTATTTTACCTCGTTATGAATAAACCAGTTCTGATTTAAGCTACCGGAGTCCTGACTTTTCAGTAGCGACGAGGAGGTCGAACACCCGCGAACGCAGCCATGAACTCGGCCATGGCTCCACCGCCGCCAGTATTCAACTCCGAGACAGAAGCCTGGACCTCTTACATGTCCAAATTCACATTTTTCCTCAAAGCCAGCAATCTACATGACGCCGATGATGAGAGGAAGAAAGCCATATTCCTCGCCTATTACGGCACAGAAGTTTACAGCTTGGCCTCTACCCTCGTTGACCCAGACACTCTGGAAACCATTGCCTGGTCAGCCCTACAAGCAAAACTCGCCGCGCATTACCAGCCGACAACTCCTGTCTGTGTATACCGCCACCAATTTGCACAAATGCGGCAAGCAGATGGAGAATCTACCAACGACTTCATTACTCGCCTGCGCGCACTCCTTCCAAAATGCAAATACAAGGATCCGGAAGAACAGTTGATTGACCGCCTTATTTTCGGACTCACTAATATCACGCTACAGAAGAAATACTTAGTAGATGAGGCTGCCTCCCTCCAAGACATTCTCAAGGCAGCAAAAGCCTCCGAGGTATCTGAAACATCTGATGCCGAGATTAAACGCGCAACCCCAACCGTTCATCACATCCCCGATGAATCCACTTGGCTCGCCTGCCCTCCAGATGAGAAACACTCGGAATCCACTACTCCAGACGACACCTGCCTCCAAATCCGAAGAGCTCCCGACCACGACGCCAGAGAGACACCCCGTTCAGACAGATGCGCCGGCTGCAATGGAAATCACCCACGTTTTCGCTGCCACTTCAAGGATGCCTATTGTTGCCGTTGCCAGCGCCGCGGCCACATCGCTGAAGTCTGCCGCGCCGCCAACCCAACTCCAGCAAACCCACAAAACCAGCGACCCTACTTTCCACCAAGGAATCGACGACCGCCGTTTTCACGCAACGTTTCCCGCCCGGCTGACAACTCTAACTCTTCGAACCAACGAGGTAACTGCCATTCTTCTGTAAACTTCAATTTCCCCACTGCGGAAAACAAACTATTTGTTTCTCTTTTCCTCAACGGCCGCCCCTGCGAAATGGAATTGGACACTGGCTCCAGACATTCCATAATGCCTTGGGAAAAACTTAAATTATATTTACCTCATGTAAAAGCGACTGACTTAGAACCGTGGGAACCGGGCTTGAGTGATTTTCAGGGACATAAGATTCCAGTAGTAGGATGTTTAAATGTGCCTATTGCGTTTAAGAAATTTCAAGGGTTTTTACCGCTCATAGTGGTTGACGGTCCTAAACACACACTATTGGGACTTAGATGGTTGCAACCCCTAGGCATTGAAATCTCAGGGGTTAACAATGTTTGTGACTCTTTTGACCCAACTGATTTAGTGAAAGAGTTTTCCGAAGTTTTTTCTAGTACACTGGGTAAATATACAGGCAGCCCCATTTCATTTAATCTGGACCCAAACATTTCTCCCATCCGTCTAAAGCCCCGCAGAATTCCCATCCCGCTTTTGCCTAAACTGGATGAACAATTAGATAAATTAATAGCTCAGGGCATCTTGATTCCCACTGATCATGCTAAATGGGAAACTCCAATCGTAACCCCTGTTAAACCGGATGGATCTATTAGAATTTGCGCAGATTATAAAGCAACAATAAATAAAGCCTTACAGCATAATGCCTACCCAATCCCAGTTGTGCAACAGCTCCTGCACACATTAGGAAATGGGTCCATTTTCGCGAAATTGGACCTGGCCCAGGCATATCAGCAGCTCCCCGTTGATCAAGACACATCTGAAGCCCAGACCATTGTAACGCACAGAGGTGCCTTTAAATGCACCCGACTCCAGTTTGGAGTCTCCACCGCCCCCGGCATTTTTCAGGGTCTCATGGAACGAATTTTAAATAATATTCCGGGGGTCGTCCCATATTTTGACGACGTATTAATATCGGCCACATCCAAATCAGAATTGTGGGAGAGAATTAGGCGCGTTTTAACTAAATTTAAAGAAACAGGACTCCATTTAAAAGCGGACAAATGTTCCTGGGCAGTTCCCAAAGTAGAATTTTTAGGCTTCACCATAGACAAATTCGGAATTCACCCCACAAACGACAAAGTTGATGCTATAAGAAATGCTCCCACTCCTTCAAACAAGACAGATTTACAAGCATTCCTGGGACTCCTTAACTTTTATTCCGTCTTTCTTAAACAGAAAGCGACGGTGGCAGAACCGCTCCATAACCTTCTAAAGAAAGACTCTGCCTGGACGTGGGGACCAAAAGAACAAGCCGCTTTTACCGCAGTAAAAAATTTACTTTCATCCAACAGTGTTTTAGTACAATATAATGTAACCCTGCCCTTATCCCTGACTTGCGATGCCTCTCCGTTCGGCATAGGAGCTGTCCTCAGCCATACCTTCCCAGACGGCACGGAAGCCCCAATAGCCTATTACTCTAAAACTCTCTCTTCAGCTGAAAGAAATTATTCCCAACTCGACAAAGAGGCGTTAGCCCTTGTAGTTGGAGTTAAACGATTTCATTATTATTTATGTGGCCGCTCCTTCACCCTCATTACAGACCATAAACCTCTTTTAGGTATTTTGGCGGGAAACAAACAAACTCCCGCCTTTCTTTCCCCTCGCATGATTAGATGGGCTATTTTCCTAGCCGCTTACAATTATACTTTAATCCACAGGGGGGGGAGGATATTGGAAATGCCGATGCATTAAGCAGGTGCCCCCAAACAGAATTGGTCAGTGATCCTGCCCCTGCGTCAAGTATTTTATTAATAGAAACTAGTAAACAACAGTTATTAACAGCAATAGACATAGCCAATCAGACACAAGTAGACCCAATTTTAAAAAATATTAAACAATGGATATTAAAAGGTTGGCCAAATGAACAGTATTCAAACCAATATCAACCCTTTAAGAACAGACAGCTTGAATTAAATGTGTTAAAAGATTGTATATTATGGGGAGACAGGGTTGTTATTCCCAAATCCTTACAAAAACAAGCATTGCAGTTATTGCATATAGGTCACCCAGGAATAGTCAAAATGAAAACTATTGCTAGAAGTCATTTATGGTGGCCTGGGTTGGATAAGGACATAGATGCATGGGTTGGTGGTTGTGCACCCTGCCAGAGAACAAGACCCAACCCACCAAAAGCCACACCATCTGAGTGGCCAACACCAAGAGGGCCCTGGTCTAGAATACATATTGACTTTGCGGGACCAATCAGGGGCCAATCCTTTCTACTAGTTGTGGATGCATACTCCAAATGGTTGGAAGTTGAACTCATGGCATCTAAAACTACTAGTGCAACCATAAAAGCACTAAGGAAAATGTTTGCCACACATGGCATCCCAGATATTGTGGTTTCTGACAACGGGCCTCAGCTAACAGCCCGTCAAATGGAACTATTTTTTTCGGACCAGGGCATAAAACATGTGCTCACCCCTCCTCACTTTCCCCAAGCGAATGGACAAGCAGAACGAATGGTTAGAACCACAAAAGAAGCATTAAACAAAGCACCATTAGGAGATTGGCAACAACAAATCGACGAATTTCTAACCATTCAGCACATAACACCATCAGCGTCCACAAACAAAAGCCCGGCGGAACTTTTAATGGGCCGGAATCTCCGCTCCAAACTAGACAGAATTCACCCTAATTACCAAAACGACCAAAAAGAAATTAAACTACAAAATGAGAGACAGTTTAATATCGGGGATTTAATTTACGCCAAAGACTATGATTCAAATGATAAGTGGAAAGAAGGAACTGTATTAGAGAAAACCGGGTTTAAAACATATATTATACTATTAACTGATGGGAGTAGTTGGCATCGGCACATCGATCAACTACGCAAAATAATTAAATCTAACTCAGACATTTTGCCTACTATAGAAAAACCAATACAGGACTTACCAGAACCACTTCGAGACTCCAGCGAAGGCTGCCTGATGCCCCTGGCGGCCGGCGGAGATCAAAATGCATCAACGCAACCAGGCCCGTCAGAGACTAGCCTTAGCGGAGCAACGGAGCCGGCCGTCCAGGCAAGCAGCTCCCAGCAAAATGAACTGCGCAGGTCCCAGAGAACTGTAAAGCCACCAATCCGCTTGCAGGACTACGTGACATGGATTAACACGTAATCATGATCTCATCTAAAGAGGGAGGGGTGTTGTGTTTGTTTAAAAATATTCACAGAAATTCGGTGATTGGTTAAGACGCGGCTATTCGGAAAATAGCCGCGTCTTAACCAAGTTAAATTGTTGTCAGTTGAAAAAGCCCGCCGTTTTTAAGCGTATAAATAGGGCAACGGACTAGCCGTTGCATTCATTCGGATGACTACCGTTCCACTGCTTGTATTTTACCTCGTTATGAATAAACCAGTTCTGATTTAAGCTACCGGAGTCCTGACTTTTCACTTCCTCTCTCATCTCTCTTTCTTTCTTCCTCACTCTCACTCTCTTCCTTCCTCTCTCATCTCTCTTTCTTTCTTCCTCTCTCTTTTCCTTCCTCTCTCATCTCTCTCTCTCTTTCTTCCTCACTCTTCCTTCCTCTCTCATCTCTTTCTTTCTTCCTCTCTCACTCTTTTCTTTCCTCTCTCATCTCTCTTTTTCTTTCTTACTCTCTCTTACTCTCTCTCACTCTTTCCCTCTCTTGTTCTCTCTCTCTTGCTATCTCTCTTTCTCTCCCCCTCTTTCTCTCTCTCTCTTATTCTTACTTTCTCTCTATCTTACTCTGTCTGTTGCTCTCACTCTCTCTCGTTCTCTCTCCGTTTTTCTCACATCAGAGGCAGGTGAAGGTGATTTTCAATGTCGGGCACGTGCGCTCCCAATCCCCTGCCAGCCCGCCCGGAACATTTAAAATAAGAAAAACCTTCGCCAGCTCTAAGTTCTCATGCTCGAGGAGGGGGTTCGACTATAGGACCGCCAATGTATTTTTCTATATTCTGGTTGCTTCTCTGCTTCCTGGCTGCGGAGGAAATCAAGCACCCTTTCTTGCTTCCAGCCGCTCCTCCGACCCGTCCTCAACTCACCCACCAGCTGCTGCTGCGACTCTCGGAAGCGCCCAGAAGATACTCGGTGATCCTCCCGTTCTCTCCCCTTTCTAGGAATGCAGTACTTGATGGTTTTAACCCCTTAAAGGTTAAAAAAAAATAAGGACACTCGGCGCGGCGAGGCGAAGCGACGTTAAGGGGATGACTCAAGCTCCCGCCCCCAGGACACTTGGCGAGGTGAAGTGGCGTTAAGGGGATGGCTCGAGCCCCCCCACACGCACTTAGCCATGGTGCACTTAGCTGCGTCTTTCAGTTTTTGAACCTTGCCCAGGAGCCAATCGCCAAATGTAGGCTTTTGCAAAAAGTAGGTGATTGGCTCCTGGGCAGGGTTTAAAAAAATGTGCGCTGACAGCTGCAGCTAAGCGCGCTATGGCGCATAACTCAGCTTACAGGGATCTATGGGCTTGTGCACTCATTCACGCTTTTTGTCACTCCACTCTCCCACTCTGGGTGACAACAGGCAAAGAAGCCTTCCACTCAAAATGTGATGCCTTTGCTTTTGTTGTTGTTTTGTTTTGTTCTCCTTGCATGGCATCGGCTGCTGGGAAATCTCCTGTGAATCCGCCGTAGAGACTCTCCTCAGCCCAGTAAGTGAGGGAATCTGCTGACAGGCTGGATAACACAGTCTGAAGCCATTGTTTTTGTTTTTTGGAGGGTTTTTTTGGCACGGCTGCAAGCCCCAGAGCCTGTAAGATGGTGGACAAGAGCAGGAAATTTAAAATCTGGTGACTGTAGCAAGCTCTTGTAATCACCTTGTAGAGCAGAAAAACAAATACCAGCTAGAAGATAGTATAAAATGATCGGGCAAGCCCTTTGTGATCAGCATGGCTGGATTACTGTCCTGAGCTGACTTTGAGAAATACAGTATGTGACAAGCGGTCCGGTTACAGAGGTAAAATATTGCAGCCAAGTTAAAAATACAGTAAATTTTGATGAGATAACAGCAGAAGAAACTCTTGTAGTGTTAAATTTTCTTTTCTACCTATTAATCAGCAGTCAGATAGGAATTCCACGACCTCCCTCATGACGGACTGAGTGACAAACTGGAGATATTACATCGTAGGCGGATATGTATATCAGTCCTCAATGTGATTGGACAAGGAAAACCCTACCTGAAGTCTGACTCCAATTATCATGGAGAATTGTATGGCGCCCCTCTCCAAAGACTCGGAGCAGATCACAACATGCAATATACAGAGTACAAATCCAATATTAAAAACAGTATTTAAACCCCTTATAATAAAACAACAACCATGCAACCCACATAAACCATACATAAATCATAATAGCTGAGGGGAAAGGCAAGGAGGGTGGGGGCAGTCCTGATCTCCGGGGGGAGTTGATTCCAGAGGACTGGGGCCGCCACAGAGAAGGCTCTTCCCCTGGGTCCTGCCAGACGGCATTGCTTAGTCGATGGGACCCGGAGAACGCCAACTCTGTGGGGAAAAATTGGCCGCTGCGATTCGTGCAGCAGAAGGCGGTCCCAGAGGTAGTCTGCTCTGGTGCCATGTAAGGCTTTATAGATCATAACCAACACTTTGAATTGTGACCGGAAACTGGTCGGCAGTTAGTGCAAGCGGTGGTGTATTGATGAAACATGGGCATACCTAGAGAAGTCCACGACTGCTCTCGCGGCCGCATTCTGCACGATCTGAAGTTTCCGAACACTTTTCAAAGATAGCCCCATGTAGAGAGCATTGCAGTAGTCGAACCTTAAGGTGATGAGGGCATGGGTGATTGTGAGCAATGACTCCCTGTCCAAATAGGGCCGCAACTGGTGCACCAGGCGAACCTGGGCAAACGCCCTCCTCGCCACAGCTGAAAGATGGTTCTCTAATGTGAGCTGTGGATCAGGGAGGACACCCAAGTTGCGAACCATCAATGAGAGGGTCAATAATCCCCCCCCCAGGGTAATGGACAGACTGATGGAATTGTCCTTGGGAGGCAAAACCCACAGCCACTCCATCTTGTCAGGGTTGGTCCTTTTTTCAGTGCCATTGTAACTTTCAACAGTCACTAAATGAACTCTAAATTAACCCTAATGACTACTTGTCCTAGGTCTACCCAATCCAATTTCCAATATTTTGAATTCTCCCATTGCAGGAAGGGAAAAAATATAATTATATAAAACAATTAATATTTTAGAACTAAAAATGCAAACTTGGATTTAAAAGAAAGTAAGAAATAGTTGGGTTTCCATGAAGCATGTGGTTTAATATTTCATTGTTTCTGACTTTGTACAAGTTGTGAAACTGGTTATTTTGAACTGGATGTCTGTTTTTGTTTTTATTTTGTTCCTAGGGTATATTTGGAAATTTAAAATAGAATATATTTGCTACTATCAAACCCATTCCTAAAGAAAGAAGAAATGTCTATATTTATTAGGGCAGTGAATGCTTCAAAATTTATTTGGAAGATATTTCAGTACAGCATTTCTCTAATGTGAAGTCACATTATCGGTAAGAGTAGTCCTTGTAAGTTGTTGCAGTCCTAAATAGAGGCATCACATGGATTCCAGAATGCTGCAAACAGTGACAAATGTAAGGCAATGGCCGAGCATCCAAATGTCGTCATGTAACCATAGAGGTAGGGGTATGCAGCCACCATAACTCATAAAATAAGTGGAGGGAGAGAGTTGGACTAAAAGTCACTTCTGCCATAGGATGCCATGATTCCCTCTGTGCTTTGTGCCACAATGATGGTGCTTCTCTGTTGTTCATGAACAGACAACTACCCACAGAAAACATAGAGGCCAAATGTCACCAAAAGAGTCAGCCACCAGCCACCCTTAGACCCAGGTGAGCTGCCCTCCTTGTGTAGGCATAGATAATGACCATTGTTTACCTGGATGTTGACAGTTGCCCTGAAAAGCCACTACCCGGAGCTTAGCTGCCCATTCTCACTGGGTGAAGTCTCTAGACTGCTACCTTTCACGATGGCAGTGAGAAAGTGGTTTAGGGTAAGTGTGGCTATCTCAAATGCGAAGAAACTGGCAGTAGGGGAGAAAGTTCATGCTTCCCAACTCTTCTGCCATGTCTTTTTTTCTTCACAGAGAATTTGGAAAAGATTGCAGATATTTTTTTGCTGTGCAAGCGAAGAAGACCTTCCCAGGACTCCTCGTTCTTCTGCTCCCAGGTACCACCTCCCCCTTCTCCTTAAACCCTGGGCATGGTGGGACACCACCAATATAGGGCAGCCAAAATTTTTACTGGCTTATTTTGTGGGTGGGGCTTGATGGTCATGTGACTGGTAGGAGTGGCTTGCTGGCCATGTGACCAGGTGGGAGTGGATTGATTATCATGTGACTTGGGACTGGCTTAAAGCTCATGCTACCGGATGGGAGTGCCTTACCTACCATAGTGGCTTGCCAGCCATGTGATGAGATGTCATGTGACCGGATGGGAATGGTTTGAAGGTCATCTGACGGGGTGGGCGTGGCAAGTCATGTGATTGATTACCAAGTGGGGTCCCCAGAGGCAAATCAAACCTAGGTAGTCCAGAGGAGCACTCAGAACAATAAAAAATTAATTTTTTATTAACTTTTTAACCGCATCATCACGGGGGGGCCACACCCCACAGGGGGGCAATTTGATTTTTAATGGGAGTGATTGGAACCTTGTCTAAACCAAGTTAATGGCCTTTTAGGCTTCCTTTGGCTGAGGAGTTCTCTTTTGAATAGATTACCACCTTTCACGATGGCAGAAAGAAAGTGGTGCAGGGTAAGTGTGGCTATCTCAAATGTGAAGAATCTGGCAGTAGGGGAGAATTTCATGCTTCCCAAGTCTTCTGCCATGTCTATTTTTCTTCATAGAGAATTTGGAAAAGAGTACAGGTTATTTTTTGCTGTACAAGCGAAGAAGAAGACCTTCTCAGGACTCCTCGCTCTTCTGCCCCCAGGTGACCACCTCCCCCTTCTCCTTAAACCCTGGGAATGGTGGGATTTTGTGGGAAAACACACGACAATGTTTAT
This sequence comes from Erythrolamprus reginae, assembly GCF_031021105.1. Lineage (NCBI taxonomy): Eukaryota > Metazoa > Chordata > Lepidosauria > Squamata > Dipsadidae > Erythrolamprus > Erythrolamprus reginae. The sequence continues at coordinate 233,824,266 of NC_091951.1, read as the reverse complement.
GTAACCTAAAAGCTTAGAGATAATTTCTACTTCAAGGGAAATGGGGGACTTCTCTGAAGAGTTGGAGTCACCAATTATCAAACAGGAACCGAGCCCTATATTGTCTTCAGACTTGCCTGGGCCATCCCACGAGGTTCCACAGATATATATAAAAAGGTAATGATTTTGTGCACTTACTACTTAAATAAGAATAACATAAGTACAGAAAACAATAAACAAGCCACTTACAAAAGGAAGATGAAAGTCCTGCTGGTCTCCACTGCTGGTCTTGAACAGTTGGCCACTCCAATGATCTGCGAGTTTAGAGCTCAGGGAGATGAGGGAATTACCATCTTGATCAAACCAGAGTCAGCACCTTTGAAACAATATGTACTTTCTATTTAATCACTTTTGAAAAGTTACTGTTAAGAGTTTTTTAGTTGTTAGGAATCTTTGAATCAATATGTTTTACAGAACTCAAGGAGTTTCCTTCAATCCTTACCAAAGGAAGTTATTAAGGACAAAAATTAAGGAATAAATAGCAAAAGAGAAATTAAATTTTTTATTTTAAAAAGTTTCAAATGGCTATGGGTTCAGATAAATTTGAAATAACATTTTGGAGTTAATTATAAAGACCCATTCTTGTAGGAAAATATAATTTTGAATTATTTAAAAAATAAAAAAATAAAAAAGCCTAAAATTTGAGCATTAAAGGAAAATAGATGAAATATTACAATTATAAAAAATCACTCACACTCAAATTATAAATATAGAATGAAGCAAAATATTTTAACATTGCGCATACCAAAAATATTTTGAACAATGAACCTAGAAATTAACTTTAAGAGTTTCTTCCTCTACAGATACACTACTTTGTAAATTGTTGCTTTGTTGTAAATTGTAATCTTAAATGAAATTACCATTAAAAAAAATAGTTCTACGAATTACAAAGAGAACTAAGAGTTTATAAACATTGTAATAAAAAACTAGAAAAAATTGATTAATTAAAAGTGTTCAAATGGATTAGTAGCAATTGTTAAATATCTGATTGGCAAACAGATGGAAAAAAGTATATTTCCAAACACATCTAGTTTGCTGTTCTGCTCAATTTTACTGAGATCATACACAAACACACAAACATACAAATGTACATAATACAAAAGCTACTGAAGTAATAATTCTTAAAGAACATCTAAACAGCTCTCAATTTTACAGAGTTTTTTTAAAAAAATATTTCCTCTGTCGCTCATGTCAGGGATAAAAGCTGTATTATCTCATTTCAAACATTCTATACCAGTGATGGTGAACATATGGCACAGGTGGCACACGAGCCCTTACCCTAGCTCAGCTCTAGCACACAGGCACACATCGGCCAGCTGATTTTTGCCTCATACAGAGGCTCTGGGAGGACATTTTTGGCTTCCGGAGGGCTTCGGAGGGGAATCGGGTAGGGCAAAATTGCCCTCCCCAGGCTCCGGGGAAGAATCTGGAACCTGGGGAGGGTGACAAACAGGCCTACCGGGCCCACAAGAAGTTGGGAAATGGGCCTCCAGAGAGCCTCCAGGGGGGCAGGGAAGGCAATTTCTGAACTCTCCAGGCATTGAATTATGGATGTGGACACTCACATAGGTGCAATAGCACTTTCGGCACCAAAGGGAAAAAAGGTTTGACATCACAGTTCTATATGATTTCTTCAAACGGAATGACAAAGAACCAGTTCCAGGCACCTCCAGAGGTGAGTTGGTAGGTGGCTGTGAAAAGCCTTCTGTGAATGCGGAACTCCAGGAGACCGCTACGTAGGGATGGGCAGGACCCAGAATGGGTGGAAACACTATTCCGGCAGCAGCAATTGAGCGCATAGTCTCGCTCCATTGCCGCCGGTCTTGCACGCTCCCCCCCTTGGAAAAAAATAAAGTATAATCCCCAAAAGGGATAAATCTGAAAGAGGTTCATAAGAATACAAACATTTAATTCTTTGTGTTTATAACTCTGTAGTATGAACAAAAATGAAATAGCAAAACCCAAAATAAGGATTAATTTTTAAAAAAATCTAAAGGACAGGGTTTTTTTTAAAAAAGGAAAAGATTGCCCTTTTTAATAAAGGACAGATATGGTCACTGTAAATTTATGACAAATTTCTCATTTAACAACATAAATTTTGGGTTCAATTGTGGTAAGTTGAGGCCTACCTGTAATTCTCAGAAATGGCAACAATTTCTGATTACTTTGAAAGAAAGTTATGCTGATAACTGTAGAATCAGGATTAAAACATTTGCTTTGTTGAGGGTGTAAGTCTTTTGTCGAAAATACCCGAGCTATTGACTTGTAAATAATAATAATCAAAATCTGAATAATTTGTACAAACACAGCTAGTTGGCAAAAGTGCAAGAATAAAGATCAGCCCAAAGCAAACAAATCACATTACAGTAAGCTAAATGTATGGAATCAAATACAGTAATACCTCATGATACGAACTTAATTGGTGCAAAGAGGATGTTTGTAAGACGAAAGGTTCGTAAGACGAAACATTGTTTCCCATAGGAAACAATGTAAAGTCAATTAATCCGTGCAACGAAACACCCCCCCCCCGGCAAAAAAACGGCTTTCGGCGACTGCTGGGAAGCCGCGCGGCTGTTTTAAAAAGTGACAGCCGGCCTGGGGGGCTTCCCAGCACCCCCCGAACCTGGGTTCGGCATTCGGGGGGGTACTGGGAAGCCCCCCAGGCCGGCTGTCACCTTTTAAAACAGCCGCGCGGCTTCCCAGCTGTCTCCTGAAGCCGAACGCCAAAGCCGAACTTCCGCGTTCGGCTTCGGGAGACAGCTGGGAAGCCGCGCGGCTGTTTTAAAAAGTGACAGCCGGGCTGGGGGGCTTCCCAGCAACCTCCCGAACCGAACCCGGGGTTCAGAAAAATTTTGCCTCTTCTTACGAACTTTTTTCGAGTTACGAACCGGCGTTCGGAGACTGCTGGGAAGCCGCGCGGCTGTTTTAAAAGGTGACAGCCGGGCGGCGGGGCTTCCCAGAAGCCTCCCGAACGCCGGTTCGTAACTCGAACAAAGTTCGTAAGAAGAGGCAAAATTTTTCTGAACCCCGGGTTCGGTTCGGAGGTTGCTGGGAAGCCCCCCAGCCCGGCTGTCACCTTTTAAAACAGCCGCGCGGCTTCCCAGCTGTCTCCTGAAGCCGAACGCGGAACCACTTTTCGTGGGAAGGTAATGGTGTGCCTCTGGTGTTTAGTCATGCCGGCCACATGACCACGGAGACATCTTTGAATAGTGCCTGGTCTTTGTTTGCAATATAGTTTCTGATCTTTATTAATTAAGAGAGGCGGGAGAGGGGAGAGAATCTTCTATTACTGATTAACAAAATTCTCCCCTTTCGTGTGTATCTTGCAATTTACGGTATCTCAAAATCCAAGAGGAACCAGAACTTTTCCGAGACTGAGTTCCCTACTTTCTACTCTCTGGGATTAAAGTTCCGGGGTGGGTGGGTGTGAAGAACAATACAGACCTATTACAAGACCATGGACAAAACAGATGAATTACTGTAGCTTAGTACAATAAAAAAAATTTAAAACGTTCCAGAGATTGTGATGTCTATTGCTTTCCGCAGAAGGCAAGTTTCCGGCACTGCGCATGAGTCGCCATCTTGTTTTTGGCTTTAAAAAAAATATATTTTGCAAATTTTGGGCCCCTGCGCTTTGCGCGCACACGCCCACATGGCGCAGGAGGAAGCGAATGGCAACAAGGTAAGTTAGAACCCACCCTTTACCTAAATGAGTGCATAGCATTGCAATCCCACCTTTATGTGATTACTTTCCTTTATCATTACACTGCAGCATAAAACAATATAGGCCTTTTGTAAATTCTAAGTAGCATAAAAACCAAATGCAACTAGAATCCAGTTGTTGAACATAACTGGGAATCTTTTAAGTAATCAAATCTTTTTTTCATCTTTACTGTTTACAGTTTCTTTTGCAAATATGTTTGCCTGTAGGAATCTTTACAGGCTACAACACAAATATCCTATTATGCAACAGACGGTGGACCAGGTAATCACTTGACCTTCCATAATATTAGATTGACGGCAGTGTATACATGGTTCTTTTAGGATACTGTTTTATTATATTATTGATTTTAATCTGATTGTTCTATTTCCCTATTTTACTATTGTTGTATTTATCTTACGTGTTAGCAGCTCTGACTCCGTTTTGCAATAAGTAAGTAAATAAGTAAGTAAATAAATATAAATATCATAAATATAAATATCATATCTATCTGTGTAGATTCATGTAACCAACATGTGACATTTTACATTTCATTGAATTTCAAACTCCCAACGTCCTTAGGACAGGGAATGTGAAGGATGCAGGGCACTGTAATTCAGCAAGACTTAGAAGACCACAAATTCTCTTTCTCTCTCTACCGTAGTCAGTACAAGAGATAAGTGATCAACTTCATGAGAATGGATTTCAGACATAGCTTTTATCAGCAGGTGCTGAACCAACCAGGTCATGCTGAAATGCCAACCAGCCTTTTCTTCCTGTGGGTGGAAAAAAAAGACATTTTATTTTCTCCTTTAAATATTTCACCTTCCAAATTTTTGGACTAGTAGGATTCCTCCAGCAAACATTTTAAAATGCTTTTTTGCCTTTTTTATAAAAAATGTAAAACAGCCCCTTATGTTTAGTAGGGTCTATGTGAGGGTAAAACGTTTGGGCTTGGCATGTCAACATTTTGGAAAACAGTTAACGTTTTTATTTTATTTATTCACATTTCTGAATTGCCTATCTCCCTCAGAGGGGGACTCTTACGTGTGTGTGTCACACAAAAACACATGAAAAAGAATTTTTTACATATTTTGAAAAGTATCAAACAATTGTGCGATTCCTCAGAATCTGCCATGTCATTTAGCTTCAGGTGGTGTTTTTTCTGTTCACAGGTCTCTGAGGCAGCTCCAGATCACACGAGGCCTCACATTCTTTTTTTGTGTAGGTTCTGTGGCTTCTGAAAACTATCTGATACTTGCCTGATTTTTAGAGCCTCCAGAGGTTGTGCAAAAGCGTGGCCCCCTCGCACAACCTCCAGAGGCTGCATGGCAACGCACACATACCCCCATTCTCATGCAGCTCCCAAGATGTCAGATAATTGCATGAGAACAGCATGTGCTTTTGAGAATAGTTGTTAGGTGTTGGTAAACACTGGTGTGTTACCCAAAACATGCCATATTTGACATGCGCTCCCTAGGTTCAGCAGCATCATTACTCCTATTAGCAGGGTAATTGAGTTCCAGATTTATAAACCATTTGACTGGCTTTGCGGGTATTTTCATAAATAAAAGTTTTTTCTTGGGAATCTTTGTTTCATTTCTTACCCTGACCCATTGCTCAGTATTCCTAGAACATGCTAATCAATTTGGTTTGTGCACAGATAGTCCTCTACTTAACAACCATTCATTTAGTGCCCATTCCAAGTTAATAATGGCACTGAAAAAAGTAGCTTAAGAGGTTTTCACAATTAATGACCATTACAATGCCGCTGGCGACTTACCGCCGGCGAGGGTTGCGGCGTGGGCCGGGGAAGGAGGCCGCCATGTTGGGGCGGAGCCTGCGGCCCCCACGTCATCACCGGGGGCCGCAGCGTGGCGTTTGGGTGCGTTGGTCACCCACTTGACCGGGCAGGAGGGAGGCAGCCCTATAAAAGGGGCTGCCTCGTGGCGCAGTGCCTCCTGCCCGCCGGCATCTCTTGCCCCCGATCTCGCCGCAGGACGGACCGGCGAGGGGGGACCAGCGAGCCTTTTCTCCCCGACGGGAGGAATGAGGAAGCAGAGGACGGTGCCCTTGCGAAGCCCCTGGGATCGATGGCGATCGCCGGGGGAAGCTCGGGTTTGCGGGGGGTGGGGGACGGCGGCATCCAGCGCCCAGGAACATGCTGTTCGCCGGGCGCCCATCAGGATGGCAACGTCGCCTCTCCTTCTTCGTTGCCGGCAGCGCGCAGGACGGCGCCGGCGGGAACTTGGGGGATTCGCCGTTTTTTTGGCCTGCCAGGTTTGCTTGCTTGGGAAGGGGGGAGGGGGTCAGATGGCTGCCGTGGGCCGGCGCCCCCCCCAAACTTTGTGTAGATGGCGGCAGGGCGCGCGTGGGCTGCGACAGCTTGCCGGATGGGTTTTTTTGTTTTCGAGGGCCTCTGTGCCACCCGGGCAGGTGAGCCAGGGCTCTCGCGGCCCTGCGGGCTAAGCGCCTGGAGCGTTTCAGTGTGGGGAGGCCGGGGCGATCGCTAGGGAGTGGGCAACAGCAGCAGAGAGGCCGTTCGCCCTTCCTCCACGTGGCTGGACTTTGCGCGGCGCCGGGGGGGGTGTTTCTTGCCTCCCGCCGGCCCCTCCCCCATTAGCTCTAGATAGGCTGACACTGATTGGGGCCCCGTTTCCCCTGGTGGAGGAGAGGTTTACATGGTTGTTGCCTCTTGCCAGCATACATTAGTATACAGCGTTTGCGGTGAGGCGCCCCGAGTCTTCGGAGAGGGGCGGCATACGAATTTAATAAATTATTATTATTATCATTGTTATCATTATTATTATTATTATTATTATTATTACGTATAAATCTGTTTTTAAGGGTAGTGATCGGTAAGGCGAATAGTTCCAGCTTTGGGCAGAAGTTGTTTGGTTCGCTGAAGCCCACAGGATTAGTTTGGTAGAGACACAGCAGCCTGGATTGAGGGCGGGGTATTTATTAATTGGTTATAAAATTATAATTGGATTGTCCCCCCCTCCCCCTCATTTCGGGACAAAGGAGTAATTTATCGATTATAATGCCAATATTGAGCTATTTATTCCCGATTAATTTTGCATATATATAATATGGCACCCAGTTATTGGATAAGATGCATTTCATTCTTGACTGATTTATTGAACAATGAATTATAAAAACAAATAATTAAAGTACTAATTATTATTAATCCACTAGAATCAGGAGGAACTTACACTGGAGATATGGATTAATACAGTGGTTAATGGATCTAATTCCTCCCCTTTTAGGAAGCTTCAGCTGATGAAGTGGTTGGATTAATTGAACCACTGGGTTCAGTTTTATTTAATATACTATTAATTTATTTTATTAGTTTAATACTAACGGTGGGTTTAGGGTATACCGAATGAGAGAAACAAGGCTCCTGCCTGCAAGCTGATGGTCTGGTATAGGCCAAAGGTTGGGTTTCTTGACTTGCTGGATGCATAAAAAGTCAATCAACGTTACAATGATATATATATTGTCGGTAGAGGGGGGTGACATGGAAAATTAATGAATTGTTATTATGATTATTATTACTATTATTATAAAAGATATATTTTATTTTAATTTTATGGGATTTATGAGCTAGACACCAGTAATTTGGCTGGACAGCAGCATTACTATGCCCTCATTGCAAGGAGGGGGATTGCCCATATGGCAGTTCCCACCTTTCCCCAGTTTAGGGCAAAGCCTGGAACACACACATACACACCCTGGCAGTAAGCAGCCTGGGCACAGTCGCTCCCTGTAAAGGCTTACGTCTCTAGCAGAGTGGAGTGTATCTGTGAGCACTGTCCGATTGGGTGCCTTGTGTGTTATCGTTGTCATTGTCATTTATTATTTTATGGTTTTATTGAAAGAGTGGTTGATCCTTGGGACGAACGTACAGCAGACAGGGGCAGTGGATCTGCAGTGGCTGAATTTGAACGTGCCTGGGATAAACATATCCATTGCAGGATAATGTACGGGAAGTAGTGTGGGGCAGACTGGATGGACCTTGGGGTCTTTTTTACTGCCATCAATCTTCTATGTTTCTATCATTGGCCAATTCGGCCGGGGCACGTGGTCCATACGAGGTACTTGTTGGCCTTATTACATAGAGAGGTAGTAAAATTGGCGATGGCCATTTAGGCAATGGGGGCCAATATTTCGGGATTCCCTGAACCTGTTGTATGCTATGGCAGTTCCATTCAGGACAAGAACCATAAGGAGAACCAGGTATTGGTAAGGGAGACATTACACCAGGGAAGCATTTTCTTCCCTTATGCGATGTTTTAAGGGTAAAGCATTAATACTGCCCTCGACACTGGGGGGTAGATCTCCACCACTATAGGCATGACGGTTGGTGGCTCCTCCCTACTAATGTTCTGAATTTGGCCACATTTCCAAATGTCAATTTGTACTGAGGGCCATAACAGTACGGGTGCAGTTGGTAGCAGGCCTTTTTCTGTACCAACTAAACCGGGAGATACTATTAATGTCATGACTACAGCCTGCAGACCCCCGGGTCATTACCATGCTGAAGTTTGGAAGTCTCCTACTCTCTGGTTAATCCACTCAGGAGTAAGCAATGAGGAACCGGTTTGTGGGGGCAATAGCCTGGCTCTGTGTGAAAAGTCCTGTGGCCAACATGTTGTGACCCGCCATGGGTCTAGGGAAAAGGGCGGCATGACAATGGCATAAATGAATAAATAAATGAATTAGTCAGTTTATCGCAGCCCCTTTAGTTGTTCAGAGAAATGGTGTAGTCATTTCCTGGAATGGGGGGCTTGCACGAACGCTAGGTTTTGCGGTCATCTGAATCAAATTCACGCTTGAGTTGATTTTACCTTAAGATGAGTTATTAAGCATTATACTAATTGTTTCAGGGACGGGTAGTTTATAAATGGTTATTATTGTAAGCTATATCGACGTTGGTGTCAGGATGTTACCATTAAGATTATGGTTATATTGATCTAAGTCATGTTGGTCAAGCTAATTCATGCGCTAATGGTAAAGAAGGCATTTGCATGGGCCTTTGCTTATCTGCATAAATTTCTCACAACTATTCTACTCCCTGGGCGAGCGAGCAGGGCCACGGAGCATATTGGCTCATCTCCCAGGCATCTTAAGGCTGGAGGAGGAGTATTGTGACTTCCTGAGAGGAATACAGGAGCATGGGTCTGCGACTGAGGCACAGCTGGTCCAGTGGCGGGGAAGCGAGACAGCAACAGGAGGCCCAGTCTGTTACCAGGGAGTATGGGCGCATGGGTAGGTGGTCGGCAGCCACATGGCATAGGCTGGGGCGCAGGGTATCCAGAATGGTGGGCGGCGCCATCGCTCAAGCAAAGGAGTGCAGTTGGGACCACGCAGTTACAGGCCATCGGATAGGGGCAACTGGGGGGGCTTAGCTCTCCTAACAAAAGACCCCGGGGGCTAACTATTTGAGGACAGGGGGAATGATCTAGGGATGGTCCAAGGAAAGGCCGCAGATGGGGGAGAAATCAGTACGCCTCTATACCTTACCCAGTCTCAGGGGCAACGGGCATTGGATGGGACCCAGATTCTCACCCAACGAGGCGAGGCCGTTTCATACGACAGCCAAAAAATAGCCTTTGGGACATGTTAGGTATGCAAGGTGCTGTCATGGTCGCATAGTAGTGGATCATGTATGGTTCCCTGGGCCAGCAAACCGATGTTAATTTGGGGGCTGCGGCAGCCGCGTTGGTTGCGCTCGGAGTCCCCAGTAGCGCAGATGGTTGATTGATCACCGGCCGGGCGCATCACACAGGACATAGGCCTGGGTGTGATGGACTGAGTCCCGGTAAGCGAGGAAGCCAGGGAATGGTGCCCTTTGTAGCATATGACGGGCCTCCACTGAGCAAATGACAGCTAGGGGCCGTTACCGGAGGATTAACAGGATATCGGTGGTATTCCCTCAGCAATACTGATTGCGGTTTCCAACAAGTTCTCAGAAAAGTAACGAATCCGGTGGCGGATCGAAGTCAGTGGGTTTTCATGGCGTAGATTCGAGCACCTGCGTACAAGCGTTTTTGGGAGCGGGTGGCTAACTCTGTCTTGTTATTCTTATCGTTTCTCTAGGTCCTGGCCCTGCTCCACTTTATTACGTGCAAAGTGCGAAGGAGCTGCCCTTCTGTTGCCTACAGTAGTGAACTGCGGCCACAACGTGGCATGGCGGCTGGATGTACAGCTGCAACATTATCTTCAGGAGTGTGGAGGTTGCTGAGTCACTGGGGCTTCAGTGGAAGGGATTGAGCTCGGAGGTCTCCGTTTGAGACGGGCCTCTTCCGTTGGGAAAGTGGGGAGCGGTGAGGGGCTGGACCCAGATTGTTTTGTGTGGCACACTGATGGCAACCACCTGTTGCTGGTGAAGTGGGAAAGGTGGCCTGACACACGCGTGTTGTGGTACCATATTTTACCACGGAGGTGCTGGAGGCATGCCAAGAACCCAGGGCGGTGGAGGATTCCAGGTAGAGAGTCGGCAGAGTAGCGAAGGAATGGGTACTCCAGACGTGGGGTGGAGTGATAGATCACCCCAACATCAGAGCATCCCAGTTAGCTTTATTCAGAGGGGAGGGGGTACATTTGACAGACGAGGGGAATGACAAATTCATAGTGGACCTGCAGAGGTGCCTGCACATTCATGTGCAGGGGGGGGGGAGCAGGGGGAATAAATTTATAATTTCACCCCCTGCTGTGGCCGATAGGGGGCGGAAATGGGCGTAAGCAGCAACTGTGTGATCTCCTTTAGGGGCACCTCTACTGAGGTGAGGGGCGATCTCCTTCTCGGATTACAGGGCTCGACCGGCTTGGGTTCGGGGAGGGGGTCGCTCCTGTGGCTCGCTGCCTGGGGCGTATCAGAGACCAGTGGCGAGCCATCCCACACGCCGTGGGGGCGTGGCATTGGGCAGGGGGCAGGTGTAATTTTACCTGACCCTGCACCCAGGCAAGGAGCTTTCGCCCTAGAGTTGCTCAGTTGAGTTTGTTGGAAAGTTATCTCCGCCCCCATTTGATTTATGCACCTTTGCAGGTCATGTGGTTTAATTGGTTAAATAGTTAATGTGAGTTTGGTTTAATAAAAGTGACCCTATTTATACCCACACCTTTGTGTCCGACTGTTACTCCGCCTGCGCCGCAACATCCCCATGGTTGCATGATCAAAATTTGGGTGCTTGGCAATTGGCATGTATAGATGACAGTTGCACTGTCTGTGTCTTGTGTGATCACAATTTCGAATCTTACCAGCTGACATATGACAATGTCATTGTCAGTTTCACTTAACAACTACATAATTTGCTTAACTTTTATGGCAAAAGATGTAAAATGGGATAAAACTCGCTTAACTGCCTTGCTTAGATAATGGAAATTTGGGCTCAATTGTGGTTGTAGGTTGAGGACTATCTGTATATTTGTTGTTGTTGTTGTTGTTTTTTAAACGTAATTGCTGCACTAAAAGCAAACTGAAGAAATAAAATTCAAACTGGATGCAAAAATGACACATACCCTGTTTTCCCCAAAATAAGACATCCCCTGATAATCGGGCTTTTGAGCGATTGGCAATAAGGCCAAACGCTTATTTCAGGGTTCAAAACAATATAAGACAGGGTCTTACTTTGGGGGAACACAGTAACCCAAATTTAGAGAGGAAGATACAGTATATATGCGCTGGTGCTTAATTCTGTCAATTTTCTTCATTCTTCTCTTTTTGGATTTTCACTGCCAGATCATGACAAATGCCATTGAATCTATTTATACCAAATTAACTGAAGTAAAGGACATTATGGATACCATGTTAGATATAAGCATCGAAGCTGTGCTGTGGACACCATTATGGATATCGACATGGCACAGAGGATGGCCAGTAGTGTTGACAAAATTATCTTCAAATCGGATGACGTATTAGAGCACTTTCTGCCAATCACGGATGAGGAATTTTGTAAGACTATGCGGTTCCCTCTCTTGATTATCCACATTTTTAATAAGTTTGACCTGTAAATTTATTTACTTCTTTTATTTCTACAGCTATCTATCTCTGCCAAGTGACTCTGGATGGCATATAATTCTAAAACCGTAAAACCGTTAATTTTTTAATCCAAAAGTAAATGTATACAATAGCTGAGATAGTTAACTAACAGCATTTCTTCTTTCATTCATTCAGTTTTAAAAACTTCTTCATTTGAGTAAAGTTTAAAACATCTGAAAGTCATTAGCTAGAAAAAGTAGACCAAGAATGCATATGCTGGGCTAGTAAAGATATACAATATTGAAAATATGTCAGAAGTAAGCATTGGGAGGTATTATTATTATTATTATTATTATTATTATTATTATTATTATTATTATTTATTAGACTTGTATGCCGCCCTTTTCCAAGGACTTAGGTATGCTAAACAGATTAGATTAGTTATTTTTAAAAACCACGGAATCTAATATTTTATAGCTCATTTTTCTTAAAATTGAGTGCTGTTAATTCTGAAAATCTCTTGCCTAGAGAGCTCTTGCTGGTCAGTGAGTGATGTGAAATCTGAAAGACCCAACTGATATGATGAGCCAGTATTTTATGGCTTATTCAACAAACCATATTCGATCATCCATGACTTAACCTAAGCCCATTTCTTCCAAATCCCTCTATCGATCATCTTTCCAGCTGATCCTCCTTGGTACAGCTGATTTTAAGACCTATGCAAAGGTTAGGTTGAAGACTTCAGTGGAAAGAGTATCTGTTATTTCTCCTCTGTTATGGAGACTATTGAAAACTTATTGTCACCTAACCTAAATGAAAGGCATGGGCATTTCTAACCCCCAATCTAAAAAGTTCAAGGCCATAACAAGTCATCACTATCACTCATCGGCCATTCAATTTTGGGGTAAGGTCACCAAAAATGAAATGCTTTACTTTTTAAAAAATTGGGTCACATTTTAGCAAACAAAAGTACACGCTTATCAGGCTTATGAAATGAATGCTCTGACTTTACGAAAAACATTCTAAAGCAGTGTTTCTTAATCTGAGCAATTTTTACGATTGTGGACTCTATTTCCCAGAATTCCCTAGCCAGCATCCCACAGAATTCTGGGAGTTAGAGACCACACATCTTAAAAATTCTGAGGTTGAGCAACACTGTCCTAAAGTGTGGCAGATGATTGATAGGGAGCCTGGTACAGATCAGTTTATTTATTGATCAAATGTATATACCTACCCATCTCCACCAAAAGGGTTGTATTTTACCATCTTGCCCGCTTTCACAAAATCTAACTGAACAGTTTCACAAAGCCTATGGATCTTATTTTTAACACGGCATGAAGGTTAAGTTCACTACACTAAAATGTAATAATAGTGTAGTGCTGGGGAAGGGAGGGCTGTGAAAAGGAGTCTGGGCCAAAGCTGATCTCTTTTTTTGGTTCCTCACCAAATTGTAGCACACGTGCTAAAATAATCCCCTCACTTCCTCAATTAAATATTATTAACAATGAGGGAGAGGAATTGAAATCTTTTTTTTTTTAGTTATTCGAAGTATAGCTCAGATTTCCCCAAAGCTTAATCAAGGGGGATTTATTTGAGGACTAAAGTGACTACTAGCTAAAATTTCTCGGAAACCTAGTTGTGAGGAATGTTATTTGTGAAATGAACGGACTGATAATATTAGCTCAGGGATTGTGAATGGGGATCTCTTTTGATCTAATTGTTGTTTGTTTAGTTGCCATTGCATTTTCGGACCGCTCTGGAGCAGCCTCTCCTGAAAATCAGGAAGTAGAGCCAAGTTACTACAGGCGCCTGAGTTCCTTGTCGATGAAGCTCTGTAGTCGAGCCTACCAGCATTCTCGGATAAAGATCAAACTGGGTGCAGAGCAGGTATTGCTCCAGCTTGAACAGCTCTTTTACTTGGTAAGAAACTCAGTCATTCTGTGCTATGTTTGGGAAATAAAAGGAAAGGGTGAATAGTCAGACCTTGGGCGAGAAACAGCATCCTTGTTGGACCATGTAAGTTGCTGAATGGTCTCTTTAGCAAATAGCCCAAACAGCTGAAATCAGGGACATTGATTCAGCCATGGAATGGAGGCAGACTGTTTTCTATAAAGCAGTGATGATGAACCTTGTTTCCCTCATGTGCCAATAGAGCTTGCGTGCGCGTTATCGTGCATCTGCGAGTGCCCACACCCATAACTCAATGCCTGGGGAGGGCGAAACGCCTTCCCCCACCCCCTGGAGGCTGGAAATGGCCTGTTTCTCAACTTCTGGTGGGCCCAGTAGGCTCATGTTTCACCTTCCCCAGGCTCTAAAGGCTTCTCTGGAGCCAGGGGAGGGTAAAAAATGCCCCCCCTCACCCCCCTAGAGGCTCTCCAGAAGCCAGAAATGCCCTCCCAGAGCCTCTATGCTAGCCAAAAATCATCTGGCCGGCACACACATACACATTGAAGCTGAGCTGGGGAAAAGGCTCGCGTGCCAGCAGATACTGTTCTGCATGCCACCTACAGCACCCGTGCCATAAATTCACCACCACTGCTATAGAGTCATTTGTAGGTTCTCAGAGATGTTATTGAAGAAGCTGACGTTTAATATACTGTACGTAGCAAAACTCTTAAAAGATATTTGATTTAAAATATATTAAAACATAAATTGGGCTGATGATGAATGATGGTTACAATGACCTAACTGTAATAGCCACTACTCATTTGGCTGAATCACTTTGGGCCATACCCACACTGAGCCCAATCCTCCTCACAGGGTGATGGTTGTAGGGAAATTAGAAGAAAGTATTGGGTATGTTCACTGCCTTGAGTTACTTATGAAAAGGACAAAGGCAGGATATAAATATTCCTGTGTCTAAATCTTGTTCTACCATTAGTATCCAGTAAAAGGTTAATGAGCAGCTGGATTGAGTTATGTAGATTTGGATTTGGTCTAAAAACAAGGGCTTTGCACAATGTATATGTTAACCAGGTAGTCTGCCTGCAGTGCTGTTTTTAGGGACTGTGCATTGTGTCTTCCACTTGGATTCTTGCTTAACAGTCTATCTACAGCAATCTTTCTTAGCATTGAAGATGTTAAGAAATTTAACTTCCAGATAGGATGGCCTTTGCTAAGAATTGTAGAAATTGAAATCCAGAGAATCAAATCAAAGTTTCCAAGGTTGAGAAACACAGACCTACATTATCCATTAATGAGATTCAGAATTGGGGAGAAAACATCAACATTTTCTTGTATTATAGCAAATCTGCTCATCTTTTGTGCATAGGTTCTTCCTGCTTGACTTCATGTGGATTCAACCTTTTCATTAATAAAAAAAATTGTGCTATCTTCGCCAATTTGATGCTTTCCAGATGTGCTGGATTGTAATTATACAGTATAATCTCCATTTGGCATGGCCATTTTGTCATGCAACAATGTAGAGCAGTGCCTTGTATGCTCTGATCTTAAGTGAGTGCATAATACTCACCTGGAAGGATTAATGGCAAATTCAGGCTGGTGACTTTTTGATTAGAAAGCAGTGTTGTTCAATATTGCTTGTTAATATAACTCCAGAATAATTGCTTGCTTGGAACACTTCACACAACCTTAGCACATTTTAATGTTCTGATTTCTATTCGAGGAATAGGCAGGAGCATTGGTAGAAACTTTTGAAGCACTCTTCCAAAAATATTTTTCCAGCTTTTCTACTCTGGCCGTGTCTTGGAGAGGATGAGAGATGTGGTGTAAGATACTTGCAAGATACCAAGTTGAGACTGCATTAGGGCAGTTCACTACTGTAAAGAAAAAATCAATTCTAAGGGACTGAAGTAAATCTCTGATCCCAGGACAGATGACAATTTCCCAAATTACATTTGTAATCCATGTATCTCTGGAATATGAGTGGACATATGCCAATTTTTTGGGGGGGGGGTCATTTATGGGGCTTGAGGAATGGAATATCCAAAGCTGAAAGAGATTTAAGTATTTTCTCTCACTGGAGGAATTTTAAAAGGTGAGGTGGATGCTTTAAACATCTGCAAAGCTTGAAGTTCCAATTTGTTCCTTTAATCCTCTGTCCAATAGTAACCTCCCCCCCCCCCCACGCACACACAAATACAGTATTCACTACAACTACTTTGGTCATGTTAGAAGATCACTAGCAATGCCCTCTGAGGTTCCCAGGCCAAAATGAGCCTTGTTTATTAATGCTAATGTGAAAGGCTACAGCAATTATATAATGAAGAAAAAATGCCCAGCTGATTGTGCACTGGTTCTTTTTTATTTTGTCTGTTGGGGGAAAATATTTTCTTTTTTTTTAAAGAAAACTATTACATTTCAATAAGAGATCATATATAAAGAAAGAAAAAGTATTACAGAAGCATAGAATGACTAGGAAAGGATGGTTCAGAAAAAAGTCAAAATAATGCAGAAAAACAAGAAAAAATGGAGTAATTTCGGACTTTCAGTGCTGTTGTAACTTTGAACAGTCACAAAATGAATAGTTATAGGTCAAGGGCTACCTATACTTCCTGAATAAACGTGATGGAAGTTCCTTAAGAGATTTTTCTGAATAATTGAAGATAGCAATAGCTATTAGTACCCTCAGAATTTTGCCCCGCAAAAAACTAGGTCCTCATTTTACTAGCTTCACAAGCAGCCGTCAGAAATAGCCTGCAGTTCTAGATTCTAACCACTGCACCGCTGTGGCTCTTATGATAAGAGTAGGGAATGTATAGCTCTGGCCTTTGAGCCAAAACTGTAGTTATGATGCCAAACGCAAAACACTAGGCTTGAGTGCAGGATTTTTTTCTTTTTCTCTTCCTGTTTTTTTTTTTTTGCTTTTTTGTAGCTAAAATATACCAAGGAGGAATTGGACTACAAAGTTCACAGAGGTCACGAAAAAATGTACCAAATGTGGAAGGAATGGTACAAAGGAGAACCTAAGCAGGATCAGAGCGATGGAGCAAATCAGACAGAGGTATCTCAGCATGAGAATGATTCATCTTTTGAAGATACTAAAAAAAATAGGGAATGGCCATTGCTCAGTGAAGATTCTGCCTTGACCATGGTTTGTGGCTAGGCATACTGGGTAAACCTAGACAATTATGATTTATTTGGTAATTAGTATTCATTATTAAATAGATTAAATCAGGGATGGCGAACCTATGGCACATGTGGTGGCATGCGAAGCCATTTCTGACGGCACGTGAGGCATTGCCCTCTGTCAGCTCGGGCCCACTGGTCCGCTGATATTTATACTTTATACTTTATCAGATTTGTCTGCCACCCCCTCCGAAGACTCGAGGCGGCTCACAGCATAACAGTAGTACAATACATTACCAATCCAATAATAAAAATTAAATCAATTTAAGCAAGTATTAATAACATAATAAAAGCCCTAACTATGCAATCACACAAATGCAACCTACTCTATCATACAGTAAGGCCAAAAACATAATTAAAAAGAGGGGGAAAGGTGGTAATTATCCCAACACCTGGCGACAAAAGTGGGTCTTCAACATTTTATGGAAGGCGAGGAGAGTGAGGGCTGGTCGAATCTCTAGAGGGAGTTGATTCCAGAGGGTCGGGGCCACCACAGAGAAGGCTCTTCCCCTGGGTCCTGCCAGCCGACATTGTTTGGTCAATGGGACCTGGAGAAGGCCACCACTGTGGGACCTAATTGGCCGCTGGGATTCGTGCCTTCTTTATGGCCGTTTTTGCTCTCCCCAGAGTTCAGGAAAGCCTCCTGAAGCCATTTTGCTCCAGCAAAAACTGGAACAAAGCCTCCTGGCCTGTTTTTTTGCCATCTCCAGGCTTCAGGAGGCTTTTCTGAACCCTGGGCAAGGGCAAAAAAAGTCCCTAAAAGCCTATTGGAAGTCCGGAGGCTTCAGTGAGGCCTGTCCGCATGTGTGGAAGGGCAACGCAGGGGGGGTTGTGTGCATGCGGGTGTGTTGGGGAGAGCATTGCGTTACAGGTGTGGGTACACACACGCGCCCTATCACCCGCAAGCGCATCCTTTTGGCACCCGGATCAAAAAAGTTTCGCCAACACTGGACTAAATCTTTATCCCCAACGCAAATTGGATCTTGCAACATTATTAAACAAACTATATATTTATGCAAAAATTATTCCCAGAACCAGAAGAGAGTTGGTGTGTTTCTCAGGATGTATGAAAAGGCTGAGATGATTAGCTGGGTCAAAGATCCTTTATAGAACATACACAACATACAGAAAATTGTTTGAGGAAGAAAAGAGGGAGGAGATTTGAATTCTGCCACCTGGCATGTACTGCATGGCTGAAATCAAGGGAATGGCAATCAACAATGGTGTCTCCATGCATAAACAAGAATATTCAGTTGCCCTATGTCCGTCTGTCAATCTCTCTCCCCACCCCCTCCCTCCCTTCAGATAATCCCATAGATCAGGGGTAGGCAAAGTTGGCTCTTCTGTGACATGTAGACTTCAACTCCCAGAATGCCTGAGCTAGCATGATTGGCTCAGGAATTCTGGGAGTTGAAGTCCATAAGTCATAGAAGAGCCAACTTTGCCTACCCCTGCCATAGATGAACACCTATGATGTTAAATTAACAGATCTTTTTGTTCATTTGTTTCATAACAGATGGAATCCCATTCTCTAGCCACATCCTACACTGTTGCACAGAAGGTGCAGGAGGTCTGCCAGAATGTCTTAACCAACCTGCAGAGCCTTCCTGAACATCTTCAACAAAAAGTCCAACAGGCTCAGTGTGATTTAACAGAGCTACAAGCTGTCCTCTCTACTGCCACATCCTTCCAGGATCTTCCCAGTGGCTTCATGAAAGAGACCACAGAGAAAATTAACAAGGCCAGGAAGGCTCTGTTTGAAGTCATGGAATATATAGCTAAATACACTTGTCAGCCATGGGTAGAGGGACCCTATTGTCCTGCTGAATATTCAGCAGAGGAATCCATAAAACACAATAACGTATATTAGTTCTTTACTCTTAATAATTTATGAAACAAATAACATATATCAATTCTTCCTATTAATAATATTGAGAACTGGGGTCTTCCGATGCATTCCTTGGACAAGACTTAGGTGGCTGGGCTCTTAGAAAATGAGAGAAATTAGTAAATGGATTGACCTTTTAAAAGTAATTATTAGCCACTTCCATATTATGCATGATTCTTTTAATATTATATAGTTGTAAGTGTACTTTATGTTGACTACTAGCCAAATACTCAACTGTATAACTTAAGAATTTTAATTACTATAAAGATCTAGGTTTTTAATAAGTGAGAGGCAATTGTACATTTGTTTACACAAATAAAATTGCAATTAAACAGCTGTGATGTGGCAATGTGTGAGTGGCTTGAAATAGCGGGTTCTAGTATTTGATCTGGTTCTTGAAGGTTGCAATTTATTATATTCCATTTTAGAGGTTAGATAGGTTGTTTGATTCATTCTTGCAGGCAACTTCAAAAGAAGTCTCTCACAAGGATCAGTTTCTCTGCACGTATGCAGCTCTATCAAAAACCTAACTGCCCAAAAATAGTTTAATTCCTGCTGGAGATTTGTAGCGGGTTCGAACAAAGATTCAACAAAGTTGAGAATAAAATGGAACAGATGGATTTAGAAGTTAAACAAATTAAAAAGGAAGGCGATTCTTCTGCTGATAAGATACTGAAAGTGGAGAAACAAGTGATGGATTACGATGAAAAAATAAGACAAATAAATGACAGAATCGCAAATTTGGAGGACAGACAGAGAAGGAGGAATTTGCGTTTACGAGGGTTCAGAATGGATTTGCCCTCTGAATTTAAGTTAATAGAAGCTGTCTGTGCTTGGTTAAATAAACAGACAGGCGTGGAGGTCAGTGTGGAGGAGCTGTTGCGTGTTCATTGGGCAGCCCCCAGGAGAGACGGCAGACAGAGAGATGTGATCATCGCTTTCCTTAGTGAAAAAAAAGCAGAGATGATTTATAAAACTTTGAAGACTTCTACGAGCCTTAAACAAGACGGAAATGAGATAAGGGTTCTGAGGGATCTTTCCTGGGAAACCCTGAGAGCGAGAGCTGTGTTGAAACCAATTGCAAACCGGCTATATCAAAGTGGAACCAGATTTAGCTGGGGCTATCCAGTGGCCATCTTGGTGTTCCAGGACAATAAAATGTACAGAGCACGCTCATTGGAGGAGGGAAAGACTTTGCTGGATCAACTGGGGATTAAGTTTGATGAAACTGGAGCACTAGCATATGAAGGAGAAGAGGCTTTTGACGGTCGGAGTACCCCAGATGAGGAGGAAAGACGAAGGGAAGAGCAGCTGAAGGAGTTAAGCGGGCAGGTGGAGGCCATCAGAAAGGAGCAGAGAAGAACACGGGCTCAGCGTGAGAAGAGAGCCAGAAAGTGATGGTGTTTGGTCCCTTGTCTTGTTGTGGGGGGGGGAAAGGCAAAGGAAAAGAATTATTACTATTACAATTACTATTAATGTTGTTATTATTATTATTTTTCTTGGAGATGCTTTGGGATTCCTGTATATCTGTCATTCAGTGGGGGAAGTCTAAGGGGGAGAAAAAGGGGGTTTAAGAATTTAAAATTAAAGAAGAAATTAAAGAAGGAATTATTTAAAGGAGAAAGGAGGGAGGGAGAAATTTTCTCTTTTATAAAATTAAAAAGGGTTGAAAGAGGAGCTAGTTTGAGTGGGAACGCAATCCAGAAAATGTGCCTCAGGTATGGGCAAGGTTTTTTCTTGTCTTCTCCCCTCTCAGTGGGGGGAGCACAGGGGGAGGCACGTTGGGGGGGGGTAATAGGGGTAAAGAAAAGGGAAAAATATAAACCAAGGGCAAAACAAGAGGGGAAAAGGGTGTTTTTGGTATATTATGACGGAGTGTAAGATAATGGTTTTAAATGTGAATGGTTTGGGATCGGATTTGAAACGTTTTAGGATATTAAGGATGGCTAAGCAATATAAGGTGGATATTATGATTTTGACAGAAACACATAAAAGAAGGGGAGGAAGGGATAACTTGATTAATGATAGAAATTGGAAATGGGTGTTTGAGTCAAGAGGAACGCAAAATAGTCGAGGCACAGCGATTCTGATTCATCAGAGAGTTAATTTTGAAGAGGTGGGAATTCAGAAAGACAGAGAAGGAAGGTGGATATTTGTTAAAGGGAAAATAAATCAAAAGAAGTTGACATTAGCAGCAATTTATGCCCCAAATGGGAAAACAAAACAATTTATAATAAATACTAAGAAGAAGTTAGACAATTTTAAGGAGGGCTCAACTTTTTTGGCAGGAGATTTTAATATGCAATTAACAAATGGGAATGCAAATAGCAGGATGTTACATTTAAATAGACTTAATATGGTGGATTTACATGCAGATATTTTAAACAGAGCTACATATTATTCAGCAAGACATCACACATTTAGCTGCATAGACTACATATTAATGAACAGGGGAGGTAATATACAAGTTAAAAAAGTAGACATTAAAAGTATATGGATATCAGATCATGCCCCACTATTGGCAGAATTGGAAATAGGTCAGGAACGAAATCAAAAAATTTGGAGATATAATGCAGTTGTAACTGCTAGGGAACAAGATAAAGAGAAATTGCAAACAGAGTTATCAGAATATTTTAGAATTAATGATGTGGGTGGTATTAAACAATCAATTGTATGGGATGCATGTAAGGCCTTCATGAGGGGACAATGTATATGTATGGAAGCAGATATTAGGAAGAGGTGGGGTAGAGAGAGGGAAAGGAAGATAAGGGAAATAGATTTGATACAAGAGCAGTTAAGAATGACGAAAAGTAGAGATTGGAATAGTTTACTGAAATTGAAAAAGAAACAGTTGATGGTGTATGATGAGATTAAATGGAATAAGATGAGAATGGCGATGCGACAAAAAATACAGAGTTGGGGGACAAGATCAATGCAGCAAATGGCGAGATATCTGAAGAAGAGGAAAGAAAAATCATGTATTTTAGCATTGAGGGACACCAGTGGAGTGGTTAGATATGGTAATGACCAGTTAGAGGAGATAATGAGGAAATATTATGAAGATTTGTATAAAGAGGAGCAAGTGAAGATAGAAGTCCTCAAGGTTGGGAAAATAGTAAGTGAAGAAGACAAACAAATTTTGAATGCAGAAATTACACAAGATGAAATTGCTAGAGTAATTAAAGGGTTAAAACAAGCCAAAGCACCGGGCCCAGATGGGTTTACAGGGGAATTTTATAAAACTTATGTGAATGTTTTGCTTCCGCATTTGGGGAAATTGTTTAATAATATATTGTCAAATCGTGATATCCCGCAGACATGGAAGCTTTCAGAAATTGTTACCATTCCGAAGATGGGTCGAGATTTAAGGGAGCCTGGGTCTTACCGTCCGATCAGTTTGGCAAATCAGGATTATAAAATATTTATGAAAATACTGGCAAATAGATTAGAAAATATTTTACCAAAAATAATTGAAGAGGATCAATATGGATTCGTGAAGGGAAGGAAAATAAGTGAACCAATTAGAAATGTAATGAATGTGATGCACCATGCTACCGTTACTAAAAGGAAATTGGGAATTTTGAAATTAGATGTTTATAAAGCTTTCGATAAAGTTAACCATAGTTACTTATATAAATTATGTAACAAATTAAATATGGGGGAAAAATTTTGTGAAACTATAAAAGAGATTTATAAAGGAAATGAAGCATATATAAGAGTGAATGGACAAAGAACGCAGAGTATTAAAATATTAAATGGCACCAAGCAGGGATGCCCTCTGTCTCCAAAATTATTCGTAATAGCAATAGAGATCTTAGCTAATAAGATAAGACAAGATAACACTTGGGCAGGATATAGAATAGGGAAATTAGAAATGAAAATAAATTTATTTGCAGATGATGCAATTATATTGACCCAGACCCCGATGGAGATGATTAAAGGTATAATAAATATTTTACAAGAGTTTAAGCAGGAATCGGGACTGTCGGTTAATATGGAAAAATCAGAGATTATGTGTTTAAATACAGATCCGAGAGAACAGATAGAAATTAGGAAAGAATCAGGGTTGAAATTAGGACTTAAAAAAATAAAATATTTGGGAATTTGGTTATTAAAAAACCCAGTGAAAATGGAAGAGATTAATTATAGAATAACATGGAGGAAAATGTTGAAACAGATGAGGAGCTGGAAAGATAAAAAGCTAAGGAGACTCTCTAAAATAAGAGCTTTAAAAATGATGATAGCTCCCAAGATGATGTACCTATTTCAGGTGCTGTCGGGGGGGTTATCGGTATGTAAGGTTAAAGAGTGGGACAAAAAATTAAATTATTGGATTGAAGAAGATAAGAGACCAAGAATAAGAAAAAAGTGGTTAATTGCGAATGAAAAAGAGGGGGGATGGGGTGTTCCATGTTTGGAGCTGTATAGGGAAGCCTTTCAAATGGAAAGGTTAATGGAGTTGCAATTAAGTGAAAATAAATGGGCGAAATTGGAAAAACAGATAAACGGGATGAATAATAGAGAATTGATTTTTAGGAAGTGGAATAGGAGAGATATAGGAAAATTAATAGGCCCAATGAAAGGGACTATGGAAATTTGGAAAAAATGGCAAGGGAAAATAGGATCATATAAATCTAAACTGTCATCGCTTTATGTAATAAATAGAGAAAACGAAATTAACTTAAATAGGGTTATAGGAGAGTTGAAGGGAAGAGGGATAACTAAGATAGAACAGTTATACGAGAAGGATGGCAGGCCAAGCAGAAATCGCATAGAATGGTGGTTAGGTAAGGGAAGGTGGCTACAAATAAATGCAATATGTAAATATCTAAATGAAAGGGAGAATAAAGAAGTATTATGGCGGGAGGAGACAGGGTTAGAGAAAATAATAAGAGAAAAAAGCGAGGGGATAAAGGCGCAAGCAACTAATATATACAAACTGCTAGTGCAGTCAGATGGGGACACGATTGATGGATTGACTAAATGGTGGCAAAATGAGATATCAGTAGAGGTACAAGAAATGGAAAATATAGTAGAAGATATAAGGAAAATTAAAAATACAAGAATTAGGGAAATGAGAAGGAAAATATTACATAAGTGGTATTTTACTCCCGTTCAATTTGCACATTTTCAGCAGAATGTTAGGGGGAATTGTTGGCATGGTTGTCAAGATAAAGGAGTGTTTATGCATATGTTTTGGGAATGCCCAATAGTGCAGGAATTTTGGCAAAAAGTGAAAGAGGATATTAATGGAATGTTAAATATACAATGGACAATCACTAAGGAAATGGCAGTACTAGTAAAAAGCAATGCGATGGGAGAATTTAGAGAAATAAAAAAAGCAGCAATAGAAAGTGCTCAGGCAGTAATAGTTTTGGGTTGGAAGGATGCGACAAAATGGACAATGCAAAATTGGTATAGGTACATGGTGGATCATATTCAATTTGAAATTATGGAAAAAAGGATAAATTTGGATAATGAAACTGATTTGGGACAGCTGATGGGACGGTGGGACAAGGTAAGACGATATATGACGAGCAGAATCCGAGACCAAGCTACAAGAAATAAACTAGAATCACTCTATAATATGTAGACAGATATATTGCTCTTGGGTTAAGTGGATTAAAAAAGAAATACCCCCAATTTGGTGGTGGGGAATGTGTGTATGTCGGGGTGATGGGCACAATTCACTTTTCACTATGCACTGTTTTATGTTGTGTGATTTAAATTGTTAAAAATCAATAAATAAAAAATTTAAAAAAAAAAGGATCAGTTTCTCTGCACGTATGCAGCTCTATCAAAAACCTAACTGCCCAAAAATAGTTTAATTCCTTTTTATAAAGGTTCACTGATGTTAGACTTGCCTCCTGCTGCGCCCAATCTCAGAATTACTAGACATAGCTTATTAAACATACTAATATTTATTTATTTATTTATTTATTTATTTTTTGTCCAATATACAATACATATGAAATAGAATAGACATTAAGTAATATAAATAAAGATAGAAAGTAAGAAAGAAGAGAAGTAGAAGGAATGGAGAGAAAATATATGATATATGAGATAAGGAAAGACAATTGGACAGGGGACGATAGGCACATCAGTGCACTTATGTACGCCCCTTACTGGCCTCTTAGGAACCTGGAGAGGTCAATCGTGGAGAATCTTAGGGAGAAATGTTGGGGGCTGGGGGCTGACACCACTGAGTCCGGCAATGAGTTCCACGCTTCGACAACTCGATTGTTAAAGTCATATTTTTTACAGTCAAGTTTGGAGCACTTAATATTAAGTTTGAATCTGTTGTGTGCTCTTATGTTGTTGCTGTTGAAGCTGAAGTAGTCGTTGACAGGAAGGACGTTGCAGCATATGATCTTGTGGGCAATACTTAAATCGTGTTTTAGGCGCCACAGTTCTAAGCTTTCAAGATCCAGGATAGTTTGTCTATTTTCGTAGAGTATTCTGTTTCGAGTGGAGGAGTGAAGGGCTCTTCTGTGGAAATATCTTTGGACGTTTTCGAGAGTGTTGATGTCTGAGATGTGGTGTGGGTTCCAGACAGATGAGCTGTATTCGAGAATGGGTCTGGCATAGGTTTTGTAGGCTCTAGTCAGTAGTGAGAGATTGCCAGAGCAGAAGCTACGTAGGATCAGGTTAACAACTCTGGAAGCCTTTTTGGCGATATTGTTGCAGTGGGCTTTAGCACTTAGGTCATTTGTTATTAGTATTCCAAGGTCTTTTACTGAGTGTGGGTTGGCTGAGAGAATTTGTTTATTCAGTTCATACATGTGGTTTGGATTCTTTTTGCCGATGTGGAGGGTAGAGCACTTGTTGGTTGATATTTGAAGTTGCCAGGTGTTAGACCAATCTGAGACAAAGTCGAGGTCTTTTTGGAGAGTGAGTGTGTTGTCAGTGGTGTTGAAAAGTTTCACATCGTCGGCAAAAAGCACACAGTTGCTTGCGATATTATCGCAGAGGTCATTGATGTACAGGATGAAAAGAGTAATAGAAATAAAAGTTCAGAAAGGACCAAACAGAAGGAGAGGAGAATTGGGTTCTTGCTCAAGTCTCTCATCAAAATAGTGCAGTGATGGAGGTTTTTGTGAAAGAGGTAGGTGAGGAGGATTTAGAGGGGGTTTTCAGGGACAAGGAGGAAATGAATGGCTAAAGAGGTCAGAAAGAACAATTAACAGAAAATCAAAGGGTGGAACTACAACAGAATCAATGTGGCTGCTGCATGGAGGAGAGATATGCTTAGTAAACTACAGACAACCATTAGGTTTTAACTCTAGGTGTCAGCCTTCCAGAACCCAATTTCCATTAAAAACCAAGAGCAGCTGTGAGCCACTCTGATCATTGCATGATGCATTTTCTATCTGCTTACAAAGATTTAAAGCCACAAAACCAACAATTAAATCAGTGAGGACTTGGATTGAAGGGGCAAAGCTAAAGCTTCAGGATTGCTTTGACTGCACAGACTAGAATATTTTTCACCTGCCCAGAAGAGCCGGGTAGCTGTCAGCCGGTCAAGAGGCGCAAACGGAGGTGGGAAATCCCAATAGGAGATTCCAGGGGCGGAGCTTTGACGTCACGGAGACGTCCTTCCTGGGCGGCCGAAACGGGGACTCCAGGAAGGATGTCTCCGTGACGTCAAACCTCCACCCCTGGAATCCCCTATTGGGATTCCCCACCTCCGTTTGCACCTCCTGACTGGCCGACAGCTCCCCGGCTCTTCTGGGAAGGTGACAGCTGGCCAGTGGCGCTTCTTGGCATTCTCCTGAACCTGAACCCGAACTTTTGCCGAACTTCCGGGCTTGGCATTCGGGAGAATGGCGAGAAGCGCCCCTGCTGTTTCGGAAGGTGACAGCCAGGCGACGGCGTTTCTCGGCATGCTCCCGAACCCAAACTTTTGCCGAACCTTTGGAAAAGTTCGGGTTTGGGTTCGGCATACCGAATTTCGCAAAGTTTGGTACGAACCCGAACTTTGCGATTTCGGTTCGCCCAACACTAATTATGGCCATTAACTCACAGAGCTTGTTGCTCAAGCTTCGAGCATTCGTGCACATTACCCTAAGAACATTATTATCATTATTAGTTTTCCCCTTATCATCAGCAACTACATCTATTTTATTTACAGCTCTCTTTTCATAAACTTCAAGCAACTGATTTATCATCATTGATCCGGGACAGAAATCATCCACGTCGGTTACATCTCTGTCCCCTTTACCTAGTTTAAATGCCTGTCCAAAAAAGTTCTGAACTCCTCACTGAGCACCTGGGTCCCTCTGTATGAACCTAGAACTTTCAATTAGTAAGAATAAGATGGAGCAGCCAAATCTATGTTAAACCCCTAATGAAATGTATGGTCTTTAAATGTATGGTCTTTTAAGCCCATCAAATTTTCACAGAAACTGGTTTTGAAAAGATTTTGACTACTAAGCCCATATAATATGAAAAATCAAAATTAAGTTAAGAAAGCCCATAACTTTGTATTGAGAATCTAGATTTGCATGTCCAGCTGGTCTAACTATAATCTAGTATCGTGTCATGCTACAGGTGAAACTTAAAAAATTAGAATGTCCATGTATATGCCATGTATATGATATAGACCAGTCTAAATAAATAAATGTACCCGTATATACTCGAGTATAAGCCGACCCGAGTATAAGCCGAGGCACCAATTTTTGCCACAAAAACTGGGAAAACGTATTGACCCGAGTATAAGCCGAGGTTAGAAAATGCAGTGGCTACTGGTAACTTATAAAAATGGAAAACAATAAAATTACATTAATTGAGACATGTTTTAGAATATTTATTTTAAAGAAAACCAGTAAACTAGCTCTGTAAATTTAAAAGAGGGTAAACAAATTAACAATATTAACAATAAATTAAAAAGTAAAAAAAGTAGCTCGATCAGCAACAAAGCTAAAACCTAAGAGTTAAAATCCTTCAAAACTGGATTCCTTCTCATCATTAATTGGATTTACATTATTGTTCTGTTTTTATATATGCTGTGAGCCACCCTGAGTCCTTGGAGAGGGATGGCATACAAATCCAATTAAATAAACAAACAAACAAACAAACAAATAAATAAGTGTATCCAAAGAAGAGCTTCAGCATTAGCTGCTGTGAGGTTATCAGCATAGAAAACCAAATAGATAGATAGATAGATAGATAGATAGATAGATAGATAGATAGATAGATAGATAGACAGACAGTAGATAGAAAGATAGATAGACAGACAGACAGAAAAATAGATAGATAGATAGATAGATAGATAGATAGATAGATAGATGGACAGTAGATAGAAAGATAGATAGACAGACAGACAGAAAAATAGATAGATAGATAGATAGATAGATAGATAGATAGATAGATAGATAGATAGATAGAAATAGATACAGATAGATAGATAGATAGAAAGATAGATAGACAGACAGTAGATAGAAAGATAGATAGACAGACAGACAGAAAAATAGATAGATAGATAGATAGATAGATAGATAGATAGATAGATAGATAGAAATAGATACAGATAGATAGATAGATAGATAGATAGAAAGATAGATAGACAGACAGACAGATAGAAAAATAGATAGATAGATAGATAGATAGATAGATAGATAGATAGATAGATAGATAGATAGATAGAAATAGATACAGATAGATAGATAGATAGATAGATAGATAGACAGACAGATAGATATAGATAGAAAGATAGATAGACAGACAGACAGACAGATAGAAAAATAGATAGATAGATAGAAATAGATACAGATAGATAGATTGATAGATAGATAGATAGAAAAATAGATAGATAGAAAAATAGATAGATAGAAAGATAGAAAACTAGATAGATAGATAGAAATAGCTACAGATAGATAGACAGACAGACAGACAGACAGACAGATAGATATAGATAGAAAGATAGATAGACAGACAGACAGACAGACAGATAGAAAAATAGATAGATAGAAAAATAGATAGATAGAAAGATAGATAGATAGAAAGATAGAAAAATAGATAGATAGATAGATAGAAATAGATACAGATAGATAGATAGATAGATAGATAGATAGATAGATAGAAAAATAGATAAATAGAAAAATAGATAGATAGAAAGATAGAAAAATAGATAGATAGATAGATAGATAGATAGATAGAAATAGATACAGATAGATAGATAGATAGATAGATAGATAGACAGACAGACAGACAGATAGATATAGATAGAAAGATAGATAGACAGACAGACAGATAGAAAAATAGATAGATAGATAGAAATAGATACAGATAGATAGATAGATAGATAGATAGATAGATAGATAGATAGATAGAAAGAAAAATAGATATATAGAAAAATAGATAGATAGAAAGATAGAAAAATAGATAGATAGATAGAAATAGATACAGATAGATAGATAGATAGATAGATAGACAGACAGACAGACAGATAGATATAGATAGAAAGATAGACAGACAGACAGACAGATAGATATAGATAGAAAGATAGATAGACAGGCAGACAGACAGATAGAAAAATAGATAGATAGATAGAAATAGATACAGATAGATAGATAGATAGATAGATAGATAGATAGATAGATAGATAGAAAAATAGATAGATAGAAAGATAGACAGATAGACAGATAGAAAAAGAATTCCTGTCTAGCTCTGCCTCACAACACATTATTAGATCCTATCCAAGCAAGGACAGCAACTACCACAAAATACCATTTTTTAAACAGTTTAAATCCTTTCAAAGGAGGGGGAGGAGAATCGGACAGCAGGGGGCCTTTTTAATCCAACTAAGGGCAATGCAGAGAGAGCAAGGAATAGTTACTGTAAACCTGTTGACAAATACACACAGGGAGTAAAAAAAAAAAAAGCCACTGGGTTTCAGCGAGAGGTAGCTGGCTTTTTTCACGGTGGGGGGGAGAGGGGGCATGCACACACGCACACACACACACACACACACGACCTCACCAGAGGGGACAAAAGCTGGTGCCTCCTCGCTCTGGCTCAAGCAATGGCGCCCTCGTGTGGTGACTTTGTCAATGACCCGAGTATAAGCCGAGGTTGTGTTTTTCAGCCCATTTTTTGGGCTGAAAAACTCGGCTTATACTCGAGTAAATACGGTATATGACACAGAGCAGGCTAAATAAATAACATTTGCTCCCAAATAGAAATATCCGGTGTAACCATTTCTTCCTGTTGCCTTGTCTTGTTTTGCCTTGGTATTTTATCGCCAACTGGGTTTCTCCCACTTCGGACTAGTTCACAAGAACCGGTAGCCACTCGCTGGTGCCATTACAATAATGTCACAAAACCGGATTGGTCAGTGCTGGTCCATGGGCTATAAAGATGGTTCTCGACTTATGACCAGGATTGATCCCAAACTTTCAGCTGTTAAGTGAGACATTTGTTAAGTGAGTTTTGACACATTTTACTACCTTTTTTTGGCCATTGTTGTTAACTGTATGTGATAAGTTATTAACATGGTCGTTAAATGAATTTGGCTTCAGCATTGATTTTGCTTTTCAAACGGTTGCAGTAGATGATCAGATTTATTTATTTATTTATTTAATTGGATTTGTATGCCGCCCCTCTCCGAGGACTCGAGGCAGCTCACAGCATTTACAAAAACGAGAACAATCATATAAATCCAATTAATACTACATTAAAAACAACCATTAAATTCTATTAAAAGAAAGTAAAACCTATCAAACCAATTATTCAACACTCATACTTGAAACATTCATTGATCAGGGGGAAGATGTAAATGTCCCAAGCCTGGCGGCAAAGATGAGTTTTTAAGCTCTTTTGGAGGGCAAGGAGGGTGGAGGCAGTGAGAATCTCTGGGGGGAGCTGATTCTAGAGGGTTCCCCTAGGTCCCACCAGCCGACATGGTTTGGTTAACGGGATCCTAAGGAGGCCAACTCTGTGGGATCTCACCGGTCGCTGGGATTCGTGCGGCAGAAGGCGGTCTCGGAGATAATCTGGTCCTATGCCATGAAGGGCTTTATATGAACTTGGGAGACAGCAGTGGTCATAAGTATGAACCAATTGCCAAACATCTCAATTTGATTACATGATCAAGGGATTGATACAAGTTTGAAAAGTGGTCATAAGTTCCTATTTTCAGTGCCATTGTAACTTTCAACAGTCACTAAATGAACTTTAAATGAAGCCTAATGACTACTTGTCCTATGTCTACCTAATCCTGTTTCCAATATTTTGAATTCTCCCATTACAGGAAGAATAAAAACTATAGCGATATGATACAATGGATATTTTAGAACCAAAAATGCAAAATTGGATTTAAAAGGAAGTCAGAAATTGTTCAGTTTCCGTGAAGCGTGTGCTTTCATATTTCATTGTATCTGATTTTGTACAAATTGGTAAACTGGTTACTTTAAACTGGGTGTCTATTTTTATTTTTATTTTGTTCCTAGTGTATATTTGGAAATTTAAAATAGAATATATTTGCTACTACCAAGTCCGTTCCTGAGGAAAGAAGAACTGTCTCTCTATATATATTAGGGCAGTGAATGTATTTCAGTACAGAATCTCTCTAATGTGAAATCCCATTATCAGTAACAGTAATCCTCAACTTAAGACTGCAATTGAAGCCAGAATTACATTTGTAAGTTGTTGCAGTCCTAAATCGAGGCATCACATGGATTCCAGAAGGATGCAAACAGTGACAAATGTAAGGCAATTGCCGAGCATCTAATTGCAATTATGTAACCATAGATGTAGGGATACGCAGCCCCCATAACTCATAATATAAGTGGAGAGAGAGAGTTTGACTAAAAGTCGATTCCGCCCTAGGATGCCATGATGCCCTCTGTGCTTTGTGCCACAATGATGGTACTTCCCTGTTGTTCATGGACAACTACCCACAGGAAATGCAGAGGCCAAAGGTCACCAAAAGAGTCAGCCACTGGCCTCCCCTAGACCCAGGTAGACATAGACAATGGCTATTGTTTACCTGTTGCCAAGGGAACCAGATTGTCAGTTGCCCTGATAAGCCCCTCCCCCCCAGAGCATTCTAACCGGGTGAAATCTAACGATGGCAGCCAGAAAGTGCTGCAGGGTAAGTGTTGGTATCTCAAATGGGAGGAATCTGGCAGTAGGGGAGGAAGTTCATGCTTCCCAACTCTTTTAACATGTCTATTTTATTTCACAGAGATTTTGGAAATATTTGCGAAGAAGACTTTGCTGCTGCACAGGAGAAGAGGAGGTCATTCCCAGGTACCACCTCCCCCTTCTCCTTAAACCCTGGCCATGGTGGGACAACACCAGGATAGGGCAGCCAAAATTTTTACTAAGGCCATGGTTCCCAACGTGGGGCCCACGCCCTACAGGGGGGCAATTTGATTTTTAATGGGAGCGATTGGAACCTTGTTTAAACCAAGTTATTGGCCTTTTAGGCTTCCTTTGGCTGAGGAGTTCACTTTTGAATAGTAACAATTATATGTCAGGGGGGTCACAATTTTAGAGATGCTTAGGTGGGGTATGGTCAAAGAAAGGTTGGGAACCACTGTCCTAAGGGCATTGCGTGAGGGTGCAGATGGTCAGGATGAAGCCAGAGTCAGCACCCAGTTAAGGGTTTTTCAGTTGTTAGGAATCTTTGAATTATACTTTTTTCCATCTGTTTGCCAATCAGATATTTAAGAATTGCTACTAATCCATTTGAACACTTTTAATTATTCAATTTTTTCTAGTTTTTTTCTTACAATGCTTATAAACTCTTCGTTCTCATTATAAACCGTAGAACTATTTCTTTTTTTAATGGTAATTTCATTTAAGATTACAATTTGCAACAAAGTAACAATTTACAAAGTAGTGTATCTGTAGAGGAAGAAACTCTTAAAGTTAATTTCTAGGTTCATTGTTCAAAATATTTTTAGTATGTGCAATGTTAAAATATTTTGCTTCATTCTATATTTATAAATTGAGGGTGAGTGATTTTTTTATAATTGTAATATTTCATCTATTTTCCTTTAATGCCCAAATTTTAGACTTTTTTATTTTTTTATTTTTTAAATAATTCAAAATTATATTTTCCTATGAGAATGGGTCTTTATAATTAACTCCAAAATGTTATTTCAAATTTATCTGAACCCATAGCCATTTGAAACTTTTTAAAATAAAAAATTTAATACTCTTTCGCTATTTATTCCTTAAAGTTTGTCCTTCGTAACTTATTTCAGTAAGGATTGAAGGAAACTTCTTCAGTTCTGTAGAACATATTGATTTGTTACTTTGTTGTAAAATTGTAATCTTAAATGAAATTACCATTAAAAAAAGAAATAGTTCTATGGATTATAACGAGAACTAAGAGTTTATAAGCATTGTAAGAAAAAACGAGAAAAAATTGAATAATTAAAAGTGTTCAAATGGATTAGTAGCAGCGGGAGAAGAATCCTCGTCCCAGCACCCTGAGAAGCGAAACGTTTTATTCACTCTGGGCAGTCGAGAGAAAGGAAAATCAGGACTTTATTTACTTTATTTAAAAGGTGCCACCAAATCCCTGGTGTTTCCAAATCCCCAGTGGCTCGCTGAGCGCAGTTGTCCATGAGCGGCTGTAGGAGAGCGGCGGTGGCAGGGGAGGGTCAGGAGGGAAATAAACTTGGACAATGGCAGCATCTCCGTTTGGATGGGCCTGTGAGGGGGATGGCTGTTGCTTTGCAATTCTCTGCCTCTCATCGACAACTGCGGGAAAAAGCAATCACCTCCAGCGCTCCCACTCCAGCCTGTACTTTATTCATAAGGCAGTAAACCTGGACAATGAGGGAGTTTTCCAGCTGAAAGTGGTTGCTGCCCATCCCTAGGCACTGCTGAAGGTCTGCAGAGTCTGTAAGATCCTCTCCCCAAAATGACTTTCTGTGCATAGGGGCCTTCAGGGGCAAAAAGATGGGCAGGCTGACAGGCAAGGCTGAGAAAGGAGAGGCTCAGCTAGAGATGGATGTTTTTGACATGCCACCTTCTTCTTTTGGGCAGGACTGAAGGAGGAGGAAGAGGAGGAGAAGAGACACCTCCTGGAGTAAGTATGCTTCTGCAACGTGGCCAGTGGGTGGCCATTCCTCAAATCTGGGTGGGGAAAGGGTGGAAATCCCACTGGGGGGAACTTGGCCAGCCTAGAAAACTTAAGAAGAGCTCTTTGGATTTTTTTTACTTGCAGGTATCGATGGCTGGGGCTGCCAGGACCCCAAATACATCGAAGTCTGGCAGGGACCTGCCCTTCGTGGGGTGAGTGTCCTCTCATCCGAGGGACTCTGAAGCCCCCAAGAAGGTGGCTAGGAGTAAGGTTTACAAGAGGGGAGGCATCTCTACCCTCTGCCTCTACTTTGGCTAACAGAAGAATGACTCAGGCCCTTCGTTCTCTCCCCAGGATGGAGATCCCCAGAAGATGGACTCCAGGGCTCTCCTCTATTAAGGAACTGGTAAGGCCACTGGTAAGACCCCCTCCCCACTGTAATGGCAGACATCCTGCCAAGAAATTATGCCAATAGATTTAATATTTGCCTTCTTATTTCAGGAGCCACAAGATGAAGAAAATAGCCAGGGTTCAGGGTAGGTAAAAAAACGTGCAGAGGGGAGGCGTCTCTGCTTCTGCTGCTGCTGCTTGTGTCACAGGACAGGTGGCACAGGGCAGTCCCACTGGCAGGCCAAACCCCTTGTCAGGCCAGCTGGAAGGGCTCTTGGAGCGTCTACATGGCCACTTTTGCAAAATGGGCCATGGCTGATTTTGATCTTTGTCCCCTTTGTTTTCTTCCCCCAGAGACACCACCTATACGATCTGGCAGCGAGAGCCCTCGGAGGTAAGAAACCCTTGGCAGGGGGGCAGAGGGTGAGAGGGTTAGGGCGATGCCTTGACTCCTGATGGAAGGGGGAAAAATTATGGTAGATATCCTTCTAAGCTTAAGGCTTGGAAAGCTTTCTCCCCCTCCCATCAGGACTGAAGGCATCGCCCTAACCTTAAGGCTTGCTGTTGGCCCCTAGGGCCTGATGCGCCCTCTCCTTTCTCAATCTTACTGGGACGCAGAAAGCTTAGGATTTAGCCTCCATATCTTCATTTGCAGGATTCGATGACAGCTCAAATGGGGTCAGGGAGCAGCCTGGACCTGGCCTCATTTTTGGGATCCTCCAGCCCTTGGGTAAGTAAGACAAAGTGTTCTCAGTTGGGGAGGGGTGGAGTCCCCCTAGTTAGTTCTCCTAACCTGACCGAGCTGTGCTGGAGCGTTCTGGGCAGCGGAGCAGGGGGACACCCGGCCCTTGGGAGATGGTACTTAGGTTAGCCACATGCCCCCAAGCTCTGGTGCCAATGGCTCCTTTGCCACAAATCAGCAGGGACTGGTGTCCTTAATGGAGAATGGGATTATTGTCATCCACAGGATTCTCAGGACAGTTTCACTGATTTGGGCAGCCTGGACGAAGACACCCCGGACAGCTTGGAACGCCTCATCCAGGAATTGGAGGTATGTATTCTTTTTTCTTTTTTTTTAATAATTTTTATTTACATACAGTGGTACCTCGGTACTCGAACGCTTTGGTTCTCGTACATTTCGGATAACGAATAAAATTTTCAGCAAAAATTTGCTTCGGTATCTGAACCCACCCTTCCTGCAGCTTGGAGCTCTTATACAGCTCCTCGGCCCCCTGAAGCTGCTGGGATTGCAGCAGCCCCCACACTTCCTGCAGCTTGGAGTACCGAATTTATTTATCCCATTGGAAATAAAGAAAATAGATTTAATTGGTTCTTAGAGAGTTAACAGGGGCTGGGAACCAATTAAATCCATTTCCATTATTTCCTATGGGATAAATAAATTCGGTACTCGACCAAATCGGTTCTCGACCACACTTTTGGAACGAATTGTGGTCGAGTACCGTGATACCACTGTGTATATAATAAGACAATAACGACAAACAGTACATTTACATAAAATACAGAGAACAGAAAAAACAAGCAAGAGATATATTTCTTCTCTTCTCCTGTAGTAGAGACTGTTGACAGCGTCCTCTCTTTAAAAAAAAAAAAAAATTCTTGGCGGTGTTAAGACCAGTGGTTTGAGTTGTATGTTGTTATAGTTGAACTCTTATGTCGTAAGTTCTTATCAAATAAACCAAGCAAAAAACTATATGGACTTTTTAAAAAAAGATTGTTCTTTAAGTTGTTTCTTTATCTCGTAGCACTATAAAGACTTAAAGAGGAAGGCATAGTAATAGATTGGCTTCCATATTACCAAATTCAAAGCAGATATAAAAGGGACTTGGTAAAATTTGGAATATGTAATAAACAAAATGAAATAGACAAAATATTGACAGGATCTGACAAAAAATTTATAACCAAAATGTATATTTATCTATTAAACTACGAAAACATCGAAGAAATTGTTAAACCTAACATGATATCTTGGATGACTAACTTTGGATATGCAATTCAGCTAGAAGACTGGGAAAAACTATGGTCAGTTAATTATAAGATGACTTTGTCAACACCATATAAAGAAAATCTTTATAAAATGTTCTTCCGATGGCATTATGCGCCAGCACGCCTAGCCAAAATGAATGTAAATGTTGGAAGTGTAAAAAAGAAGTGGGAACATACTACCACATATGGTGGCAATGTAACAAAGCAAAAAAAATTTGGATTCAAATTAGGGCATGGATGGAAGAAATATTGGGCTATAAAATTGAAATAAAACCGGAAATGTATTTATTAGGCATAATTAGAGGCAAACATAGCAAAGAAAATTACTACTTAATAAATCACTTACTTACTGCTGCAAGATTAACATATGCACAAGTCTGGAAACAAGATAAGATTCCAAACAAAGAAACGGTAATTAAAAAAATATTAGACTGCGCCAAATTTAGCAAATTAACATACGAAATTCAAAACCAACAAAATAAGGACTATTACAAAATGTGGGAAAAAATTTACAACTGGGTGGAAATTAAGAAAAAGGTATAGTAAATAGAATTGTTAAAAAATAAATCTTGTAAATATATCAAGTGTAAATGTTTAATGTTGTATTGTTTGATGTCTAAATGTTTGTAAGTCATATAAAATAAAATAAAATATATATATATAAATATATATATATATATATAAAGGGGTGTTCTTTTATTTAACCAAATGTAAAATTATTCCCATATTTGGTAGTATTTTGTTTTTTCTTTTTCTTTTAGTTCCATTGTTAGTTTATCTGCTTCAGCACAATCTAACATTTTTTTAATTAAATTCCTTTCATTTGGCATGTTTTCATTCTTCCAAAATTGTGCGATAGCTATTCTCGTTGATGTTATTAGATGTTGTATTAGGTAATAATGTTCCTTATTCATCTGATTTTCAATAATGCCAAGCAAAAATATTTCAGGTTTCATTTCTAGTTCAATCTTA
Organism: Erythrolamprus reginae; assembly: GCF_031021105.1. NCBI lineage: Eukaryota > Metazoa > Chordata > Lepidosauria > Squamata > Dipsadidae > Erythrolamprus > Erythrolamprus reginae. The sequence continues at coordinate 233,787,161 of NC_091951.1, read as the reverse complement.
GTTATTTCCTTTATCCATTTCTGAAGTTTCTGCCAGATTCCTTTAACTTGTCTGCAGGTTCACCACATATGAAAATATGAACCTTGTTTCTCACCACACTTCCAACAGTTAGGCTTGAGGTTGGTGTACATTTTTGCTAGCCTTTCAGGGGGCACATGCCACCTATAAAACATTTTTATTGCATTTTCTTTGTATGCGGTGGATTTTGTGATTTTGTAATTGGTATGCCATATTTTTTCCCATTGGTCCAATTGTATTGTGTGACCTATATTCTTTGCCCAAGCAATCATATTCCCTTTTACTATTTCTTCCACGTTTTGGTGTTCTTGGAGTATTTTGTAAATGTTTCTTGTGGGGTCCTGATAAGATTTTATCTAATGGAGTGTAGTTTTTCTGTATTCCATATTTCTTTATGTCTACATGGAATCTAGATGATATTTGGTGATAACACCACCAATCCACTTTTATTCCTTCTTCATTTAGCTGTGTTCGTGTTTTTAATTTTGAGTCTTTATCTAATAAGTGTGAATAGTTTAATAGTTTTTGTCGACTTATAGTGTTTGGGTAAATTATTGCTTCTATGCTTGAGAACCATAGTGGTATTTTAAAATAATGTTGCTTCCTAATTAAGTTCCAGTTGTCTATTAATGACTTCCTTATCAGATGGTGTTTAAAATATGAGTGTGTAGTAGATTTGCTGTCCCAAATGAAACTGTGCCATCCAGACTGGATATCATATCCTTCCAAAGCTAGTAGTCTTGTATTTTGAAGTTTAACCCATGTTAGGGCTGCTGCTCGGTAATAGAGTTTGAAGTCGGGTAAGCCAAGTCCGCCTTGCATAGGGCTATCTTGTGTCCATTTAAGTCTAATTCTGGTCTCTTTTTTCCCCATATAAATTTGGATATTAATTTGTCTAATTTTTTTTAAAAAAGGTTCCTTCTAATTTAATTGGGATTGTTTGGAAGTAATATAGAAATTTGGGTAATATGGTCATTTTTATTGTGGCAATTCTTCCTAGTAATGAGATTGGTAATTTAGAATGGGATCATTGTCGTCCACAGGATTCTCCAGAGAACAGTCCGGCGAATTTGGGCAGCCTGGAAGGAAACACCTCGGACAGCTTGGAGCGCCTCCTCCAGGAGTTAGAGGTATGTATTCTACCCTGTTCAGGGATCAATGCCTTGCTTTGCGAAGCTCAATGAAGCAATGAGCTATGCTGTGCAGGGCCACCCAATCAGACAGGTCCTAGTGGGGGATGCTGGCACAATGTGGTCTACTGGAGAAGGAAATGGCAGCCTTCTCCAGTATCCTTAGTAAGAAAACCCCAAGAAAAGCATCAAAACAATGCCAGAAGATGAGCCCCTCAGATAGGAAGGAGTCCAATATGCTACATGGGAAGAGCAGAGGGCAAGTACAGAAAGAGCAAACTGGTACTAACAACAGCCTTTCCTTCCTTCCCCAGGAGCTGCAACAGAAGGAGGAAGAACCAGCTCCAGGCACCTCCAGAGGTGAGTTGGTAGTTGGCTGGGAAAAGCCTGCAGGGAATGCGGAACTCCAAAAGACTGCGCTACGTAGTAATGGGCAGGACCCAGAATGGTTGGAAACGCTATTCCGGCAGCGGCAATGGAGTGCATAGTCTCGCTCCACTGCCGCCGGTCTTGCAGGCGCAATGCACGCACAACCTAAGCAATTCTGGCAGCTAAAATCACTTGGGTTTTGATTCCATGCGTGCACAGAATTTTTGCTGCTGGAAGAACGTCTGCGCACGAGATTACGGTTGCTCCACATGCGCAGCATCCGGAATCTCACAGCAAGAAGATACAGCAATGATAAATAGCCAACCTACATAACACTAAAGAAAGATACAGCAATGATAAATAGCTAAGCTGCATAACACTAAAGAAACAAAGGCACAAAGAAATCTAATAGGATAATGAAATACTAATGAAATAGGACGGTCAGTAGTCCAAAATTTACAACTATAATAAGGATCTGAATATCAGTTGTTAAGGTACCACAGTCATAAGTTGAGTCACTATTTGATAAGATTTAATGTTACAACTGTTTTTATGACCATCCGTAAGCAAGTCATTGTGATTATTAAGCAAAACAAGTGGTCGTAAGTGCAAATCCGTTTTAACCAGTGGGCGGTTTTGCCATTGGCAAAAAGTGTTGCAAATGTGATGACATGACCATGGGCCATTGCAAGCTGTCATAAATGCAAGTTTGGCTGCCAGGCACACAAAATGCAATCATCTGACCATGCGATAACTGAGTACATTATAATTTTGAATGGCTATTAAACTGGTTGTAAATCAGAGACGACCTACACCAGGAAAGGAACCTACACCTTGGAAAAAAATAAAGTATAATCCCCAAAAGGGATAAATCTGAAAGAGGTTCATAAGAATACAAACATTTAATTCTTTGTGTTTACAACTCTGTAGAATGAAGAAAAATAAAAGAGCAAGACCTAGAATAATGATTAATTTTTTAATAAATCTAAAGGACAGGGTTTTTTTAAAAAAATAAAAGATTGCCCTTTTTAATAAAGGACAGATATGGTTACTATAAATTTATAGCTACCTTTTCTAGCATCGGCTTCTCTGGATGTTTTTAATTCTAGTTAACATAATTCTTAATCAACCTGATTGTGGGTTGTTAAAACCATTGTCTTTCCTAACACAATTTTCCTTATCTCCCATTCAGCAGTGGAAGAAGCTTTTGATTGCTTTTCGGAACTGTCAGTCAATGATAGCCCGCCTCTGCCTTTTCATGTTTTCATAGGTATATAAAGACCACTGAGGCCAGAAGTGGCTTTATCCTTGGCTTTGAGGTATGTATGACTAACCTGAGTTGCTTTCCTAACCCCCCCCCCCCCCCGAAATGTGGTTTAAAGTTGGTCTTTCTGTTTTGTTTTTAAGTGACTCTGCAAAGCAAAACTAATAATTTAAGGGCGATCCGGAAGGGACCTCCGCATTGCGGCAATTGGAGCGAACACCCGCCCACCCTCCGCTATCAACAGTGTGTCATAAGGAGGTCGCCTTTGGGGCCGAATAGGAATTTTTTGCGGCCTCCCCTTTAGAGGCGGCCGTTTTTTCGCCTATTCCACACTGACGGTGCGGACTGGATTGGTTAGGGGGTGTGGCGCAATTAGTTATTTAGGAATTTCCGCCCCGTTAGTTTGGCTCTGCAGGTCCTTAGTTTGTTTTGAATTAAATATTCAAAGTTACGTATTTAAATTTATTTAAAGTTATTTAAATTTATGCTAATTAATAAATGACCCTTAATTAATCCACAATATATGTCTCAGCGTCTTTACTCCGCCTCCGGGGGGCAATTATATATAAGACAGCCCTAAACATGTCTTTTTCAAAGCCTGCAGTGAAGAAAAAAGGTTGGTGATGAGCACGTGTCTTATTTGCACAAGGAATACAATTTGAAATGTCATTACCCAACTAAACATGCTGAGGAGTATCAGATCCAGGGGCTTAAAGCACAGGTTTCAGTCTTCTTTAGAGGAAATGGAGTCAGAATATGGGGATGTGCTCTACTTCACCGAGGTACGTTGGCTCAGCAGGGGAAACATATTGAAGAGATTTTTTGAGTTGAGAGCGGAAGTGGAGAAAGATGGGATTGCTATTCCTGCGCCAAGTGATACAAAATGGCTTATGGACTTAGCTTTTTTTGTTGATATCAATACATGAGCTTACTGTACTGAACAAAAAGTTACAAGGCCAGGGGCAACTTGTCAGTGCTGCCTATGACAATGTGAGAGCATTCTCTACAAAACGTATGTTATGGAAAGCCCAGCTTTCTCAGACAAACATTTGCCATTTCCCAGCATGCAAGGCACTCATGGATGCAGGCACACCATTCAGTGGTGAGGAGTATGTGGATGTCATTTTGAAGCTACAGGAGGAATTTGATCACACATTTGCAGACTTCAAGATGCACAGAGCAACATTTCAAATTTTTGGGAACCCCTTCTCCTTTGATGTGCAGGATACCCCTCCTGTGCTTCAAATGGCGCTCATTGACCTGCAGTGCAACTCTGAACTCAAAGCCAAGTTCAGGGAGGTGAGTGGAAAAGCAGACAAGCTCGGGCAATATTTGACAGAATCGCCCCCCCAGCTTCCCTGAGCTTTCCCAAATGTTCAAGTGGACCATGTGTCTTTTTGGGAGCACATACTTGTGCGAAAAGCTCTTCTCTACCTTGAACTTCAATAAATCCTGTTATGTTTGTACTTTTAAATAAAGGTAACCGCTGATTGGCTTAAGTCACGGCCAAGGGAAACCTTGTTGCGAAAGTTTAAAAAAGAGGAACTCACGTCTGTTTTCCCTGCGCAGATGCCCCATTTGCGTTTTATTCTAAAACCCTTTCACCTGCAGAAAGGAATTACTCTCAATTAGATAAGGAGGCATTAGCTTTAGTTGCAGGCGTTAAACGCTTCCATGGATATTGGTTTGGCCACTCTTTTACATTGATTACGGACCACAAGCCATTGTTAGGCATTTTAGCAGGAGATAAGCAGACCCCCACATTTCTGTCTCCGAGAATAACCCGCTGGACGATCTTTTTAGCTGCTTATAATTATGTACTTAAGCACAGGGAGGGGAAAGGAAATTGGGCACGCAGACATGTTAAGTAGGTGTCCTCAGGCAGAATTAGTACACGACCCAACCCCAGCGTCCAATGTATTGCTGATAGAAATGCAAGAAAACCCATTAATAACGGCAGCGGAAATAGCCAGAGAGACAGAAATAGACCCTGTGTTATCCCGAGTAAAGCAATGGGTACTTAAAGGGTGGCCGGAGGGGGGGGGGAATTCCAAAAGAGACATGCCAGGTATTCAAGAACAGACAAACTGAATTAAATGTATTAAGAGATTGCATATTGTGGGGTGACAGGGTGGTAATTCCTAAACAGCTACAGAAGAAAGCATTGAAATTGTTACACCAGGGTCACCCAGGCATGGTAAAGATGAAAAGCCTGGCCAGGAGCCACCTTTGGTGGCCAGGTTTAGACCAGGACATAGAAATCTGGGTAGCCACATGTCACCCATGCCAACAAACTCGCCCAAACCCACCAAAGACCAAACCAACGGAGTGGGAGACACCAAAGGGACCATGGTCCCGCATACACATAGACTTCGCAGGACCTCTAGCGGGACAATCATTCCTCATTGTGGTCGAAGCATACTCCAAGCGGCTGGAGGTTGTCTTAATGACCTCAACTACAACAGCAGCTACAATAAAGGGGCTGCGGAGACTTTTCTTAACACATGGACTGCCGGATGTGCTCGTCTCAGACAACGGTCCACAACTAACCTCCAGGCAAATGGAGGTCTTCCTGGCCGAAAGGGGGATCCAACATGCATTAATATCTCCCCATTTCCCGGCCGCTAGTGGCCGGGTTGAACGCATGGTGAGGTTCACAAAAGAAGCCCTGCACCGGTCAGCACCTGGAGAATGGCAACAGCAGTTGGACGAATTCCTATTAGTCCAGCACATCACCCCGTTGGCCAGCACAAACAAAAGTCCAGCAGATCTTCTCATGGGGAGGAAACTCCGTTCCCAGCTGGACAGAATTAACCCAGAGTATTCCGAAAGGAAAGACAAGCATACAACGGAACCAGAACGGACTTTTAAAACGGGTGACCCAGCAAAAGACTTTGACTCAAATCTCCGCTGGAGAGAGGGGACAATTGAATCAAAAACCGGCCCCAAATCATACACGATCCAATCAGCCAATGGGAAAATCTGGCGCAGACACATAGACCAAATCAGAAAACGACACCCAAGTGAGTTAACACAAAGTAACAATGACATTTTTCCCATAGATAAAACGCTTGGGAATTACCAAAACCAACCAGACTACTCACCGCATCCTCTTCTGGCATCCAGCGGTGGCTGCCCTGGAACCCAGGCGGCTGGCGTTGGAAAGACCACTTCTACGTCCATAGGGCAAGACAATCTTTACCAGGACGGAGCAGCACAGGACCCAGCCGACCAGGAGGACAATTCCCTGCAAACTGAACTGCGCAGGTCTGTGCGAGTCGGCAAGCCACCAATCAGGCTACAAGACTACATCACATATCTAAATGATTGAGTTTGTTCAACCTATGGGGGAAAGTGTATTATGTTTGTATTTTTAAATAAAGGTAACCGCTGATTGGCTTAAGTCACGGCCAAGGGAAACCTTGGCGCGAAAGTTTTAAAAAGATGAACTCACGGCTGTTTTCCCCACGCCAGCAAGGTATATAAGGCGCGGCTTTAGCCGGTAGCCAGCAGTCACTTCCTACCTGCGAGCTGGTCACTTCAACTGTTCCTGATTGCCAATAAAGAGCTGTTAACCTTCCTCGGCCTCCAGCTTCTCATTTAACAAATCCAAGTACAGGTCCAGACTTACTGGTGAGCATCTTCAAGCCCTATGGAGGGTCTCAACTGCTTCCTCCCTTAAACCAAATGTGGCTTAGTTATGCAAGAGTAAGAGCTGCCAGATCTCTAGCAGCAAGAAGTAGGGAGAAGAAGCCACGTTCAAAACAGTTCATGTTCAATGTTCCATTCATGTTCAGAAAGTTAAGTATTAAAGAACTATTAATACAGACATTTGAATCTCAATAATACTAATTACATTTCTCTAGTCAGCAATTACAATATATGTGGCTTCTTCAGTCTTCTATATGTGCTGTATTATTGTTGTTGTTGTTGTTGTTATTATCATTTTGTTATCATGTTGTTATCATTTTCATTTAATTTATTTATTACTGATTTATTTTTATTTTTTGTATGAATTTGTTAATTTATTTTTATTTTTTAACATAAAACAAGATGAAAAAATAAAGACATTTGATAACATTGGAATGTTTTTGTAAGAGCTTTTTGGGGGGAAAACCTGATGTGGCCCAGCCTCACCCAGCCTCTACCTCCAGCGGCCCCCAGGTAAATTGAATTTGAGACTCCTGGTTTAAAACAATGCGTTGAGGTAGGACCAAATGTCTATACATCTATAATAATTTAAAACAAATGTTAAGCTAGACCTTTCAGATAAATAAGAATAAGATGGAGCAGCCACATCTGTTAAACTCCTAATGAAATGTATAGTCTTTTAAGCCCATCAAATTTCCACAGAAACTGATTTTTAAAAGATTTTGACTTCTAAGCCCATATAATATGAAAAATCAAAATTAAGTTAAGAAAGTCCATAACTTTGTATTGAGAATCTGGATTTGCATGTCCAGCTGGTCTAACTAATCTAGCATCATGTGATGCTGCAGGTGAAACTTGAAAAATTAGAATATCCATGTATATGCCATGTATATGATATAGACCAGTCTAAATAAATAAAATTTGCTCCCAAATGGAAATATCTGGCGTAATCATTCCTTCCTGTTGCCTTGCTTTTTTTTGCCTTGGTATTTTATTGCCATCATAAACCTACTCATAGTTAATTATGGGCTTTTGTGTTTCTGTGTCTCTCTTCACTGCAAAAAGTGTACAAACCAGAGGTGAGTTTCTCCCAGTTCGTACTGGCTCACAAGAACCGGTAGCCACCCACTGGTGCCGTCATGATAATGTCACAAAATCGGATTGGTCAGTGCCGGTCCATGGGCACCACCATCTTTAAAAATAAAAAGGAATTCCCACCACATTTCAAAAATGTTTTTCCTCCTGAGCATGTGCAGAAGCCAAGTTCCTGTACTGTGCATATGGAGGCCATCTTTTTTTTTTTGGCTTTGGGGTTTTGGGGGGGAGGGGATTTTTTTCTTACTGTGCATGTGTGCCCACAAAGAACTGGCCCTCCCACGAAGCGCACCCATGCGAACCAGCAGCGAGGGAAGTTGGAACCTACCCCTGATGCAAACCATTGAAAACACTGGCTGTCTCATCCTGGGGGGAATTACAGGAGGACAAACAGCATGGACCACATCTCAACATCTCTCATCTCAGGCCTGATTTGGAGGCCTTGTGTTGGGAAAGGCCATTTCCTATTACCCACAAATTCAGTGAATGCTGATTGGCTCTTATAACCATCAATCAATAACACAGGGGTCCTCCTTCCTGTTTATATTGTTGGCTGGAAGAGAAGTTGGAAATTTGGGAGCTGGGAGTGGAAGGACAGACGGGAGGGAAAGCCTGGAATCTTAGCCCTAGGAAAGCTAATATGAGTTATAGAGGTGGTTCTCAACCTATGACCAGAATTGAACCCAAACTTTCAGTTCTTACCTGAGACATTTGTTAAGTGAGTTTTGCCCCATTTTACTATGGTTTTTTTGCCATTGTTGTTAACTGTAGGTGATAAGTTAGGGGCTTGAGCAAGTTTGCTAGCTCAAGAGCTACATTGAAATGCTTCTTGTCAAAAGTTGGAGGTATTGAGTCTGCCACAGGAAGAGTGAACTGCTTCTGAATGTTATCAATGAACAGCTGAGGAGCTGGAATAAGGGCCACTGTCTGGACTTGTTCAGCAATATATGGAATGGGAAGTAGAAGCTTTGTTTCCAGTTCCTGTGATAGGAGGCGTGGCCAGGCCAGAGGCCTTCTGGAGAAGTGATTTAAATAAGGCTGGTGGGAAAAGGCCTGCAGGAGTAGGCTGCTCTATTGGTAAAGCTTCATCAGGAGAGAGGGCCTCATCCTCTGCCTCTTCCATTGCTGAGGCTTGGCTCTCATTATCTGAGGTAGCTGAATAATTATGATCCTCTAATCCTCCAAAGATTTGTGTTGCAAAGAAGGCTGGTTCAGCAGAGGCTGGGCCTGGTTTTGTGGGTGACTAGAGCAAGCTCCGGTAATCACCATGTAGAGTGGAAAAACAGCCATTTGCTGAAAAGCAGCCATACACTGTTGTATAGTATTGGGCAATAATATTTTGAATATTGTTAGGATCCAATATTGGTGCCTGGGCTGTTTGGACAGTCCTTGGTTGTTGCCCTACCTGAATGCCAGGTGTAGTAGGCAAGGCTGTTATATTACTAACTAGCAGTAGTAACTGTGAAGCAGTTGCCATAGGTGGATTATTGGATCCAAAGGCTGAAGCCACCTGAGTGGGGGCACTTGCTGAGCTGGGGCTTTAAAACCTGCCTCCCACCAAACATTTGTGTTAATTAGAGACACACTCTCATAATCCAAAGCTGACTCACCTTGCTTGTTGAAGTTGAGGAAAAGTGAGGTGGTAAAGATGACCACTTTTCCACATTATTGTCAGGCTTGTGCAGTGTTCCCTCTAATTTTTTTTCGGTGTGGGCGGAAAAGTATAGTGTCTGAGCAGCAGTCCCTTCGGGACTGGGCGGCATAGAAAAATAAATAAATAAATAAATAAATAAATCCCTTCTTTTTTATTAAAAGAACCTCTTTATTTCTTCCTCTCTCTCACTCTCTTTCTTTCTTCCTCTCTCTCACTCTCTTCCTTCCTCTCTCATCTCTCTCTCTCTTTCTTCCTCTCACTCTCTTCCTTCCTCTCTCATCTCTCTCTTTCTTCCTCTCACTCTCTTCCTTCCTCTCTCATCTCTCTCTCTTTCTTCCTCTCTCTCTCTCTCTTCCTTCCTCTCTCATCTCTCTCTCTGTTTCTTTGTTCCACTCTTCCTTCCTGTTGTGTTTGTTTAAAAATATTCACAGAAATTCGGTGATTGGTTAAGATGCGGCTATTCGGAAAATTGCCGCGAAAGTTAAATTGTTGTCAGTTGAAAAAGCCCGCCGTTTTTAAGCGTATAAATAGGGCAACGGACTAGCCGTTGCATTCATTCGGATGACTACCGTTCCACTGCTTGTATTTTACCTCGTTATGAATAAACCAGTTCTGATTTAAGCTACCGGAGTCCTGACTTTTCAGTGGCGACGAGGAGGTCGAACACCCGCGAACGCAGCCATGAACTCGGCCATGGCTCCACCGCCGCCAGTATTCAACTCCGAGACAGAAGCCTGGACCTCTTACATGTCCAAATTCACATTTTTCCTCAAAGCCAGCAATCTACATGACGCCGATGATGAGAGGAAGAAAGCCATATTCCTCGCCTATTGCGGCACAGAAGTCTACAGCTTGGCCTCTACCCTCGTTGACCCAGACACTCTGGAAACCATTGCCTGGTCAGCCCTACAAGCAAAACTCGCCGCGCATTACCAGCCGACAACTCCTGTCCGTGTATACCGCCACCAATTTGCACAAATGCGGCAAGCAGACGGAGAATCTACCAACGACTTCATTACTCGCCTGCGCGCACTCCTTCCAAAATGCAAATACAAGGATCCGGAGGAACAGTTGATTGACCGCCTTATTTTCGGACTCACTAATATCACGCTACAGAAGAAATACTTAGTAGATGAGGCTGCCTCCCTCCAAGACATTCTCAAGGCAGCAAAAGCCTCCGAGGTATCTGAAACATCTGTTGCCGAGATTAAACGCGCAACCCCAACCGTTCATCACATCCCCGATGAATCCACTTGGCTCGCCTGCCCTCCAGATGAGAAACACTCGGAATCCACTACTCCAGATGACACCTGCCTCCAAATCCGAAGAGCTCCCGACCACGACGCCAGAGAGACACCCCGTTCAGACAGATGCGCCGGCTGCAACGGAAATCACCCACGTTTTCGCTGCCACTTCAAGGATGCCTATTGTTGCCGTTGCCAGTGCCGCGGCCACATCGCTGAAGTCTGCCGCGCCGCCAACCCAACTCCAGCAAACCCACAAAACCAGCGACCCTACTTTCCACCAAGGAATCGACGACCGCCGTTTTCACGCAACGTTTCCCGCCCGGCTGACAACTCTAACTCTTCGAACCAACGAGGTAACTGCCATTCTTCTGTAAACTTCAATTTCCCCACTGCGGAAAACAAACTATTTGTTTCTCTTTTCCTCAACGGCCGCCCCTGCGAAATGGAATTGGACACTGGCTCCAGACATTCCATAATGCCTTGGGAAAAACTTAAATTATATTTACCTCATGTAAAAGTGACTGACTTAGAACCGTGGGAACCGGGCTTGAGTGATTTTCAGGGACATAAGATTCCAGTAGTAGGATGTTTAAATGTGCCTATTGCGTTTAAGAAATTTCAAGGGTTTTTACCGCTCATTGACGGTCCTAAACACACACTATTGGGACTTAGATGGTTGCAACCCCTAGGCATTGAAATCTCAGGGTTTAACAATGTTTGTGACTCTTTTGACCCAACTGATTTAGTGAAAGAGTTTTCCGAAGTTTTTTCTAGTACACTGGGTAAATATACAGGCAGCCCCATTTCATTTAATCTGGACCCAAACATTTCTCCCATCCGTCTAAAGCCCTGCAGAATTCCCATCCCGCTTTTGCCTAAAGTGGATGAACAATTAGATAAATTAATAGCTCAGGGCATCTTGATTCCCACTGATCATGCTAAATGGGAAACTCCAATCGTAACCCCTGTTAAACCGGATGGATCTATTAGAATTTGCGCAGATTATAAAGCAACAATAAATAAAGCCTTACAGCATAATGCCTACCCAATCCCAGTTGTGCAACAGCTCCTGCACACATTAGGAAATGGGTCCATTTTCGCGAAATTGGACCTGGCCCAGGCATATCAGCAGCTCCCCGTTGATCAAGACACATCTGAAGCCCAGACCATTGTAACGCACAGAGGTGCCTTTAAATGCACCCGACTCCAGTTTGGAGTCTCCACCGCCCCCGGCATTTTTCAGGGTCTCATGGAACGAATTTTAAATAATATTCCGGGGGTCGTCCCATATTTTGACGACGTATTAATATCGGCCACATCCAAATCAGAATTGTGGGAGAGAATTAGGCGCGTTTTAACTAAATTTAAAGAAACAGGACTCCATTTAAAAGCGGACAAATGTTCCTGGGCAGTTCCCAAAGTAGAATTTTTAGGCTTCACCATAGACAAATTCGGAATTCACCCCACAAACGACAAAGTTGATGCTATAAGAAATGCTCCCACTCCTTCAAACAAGACAGATTTACAAGCATTCCTGGGACTCCTTAACTTTTATTCCGTCTTTCTTAAACAGAAAGCGACGGTGGCAGAACCGCTCCATAACCTTCTAAAGAAAGACTCTGCCTGGACGTGGGGACAAAAAGAACAAGCCGCTTTTACCGCAGTAAAAAATTTACTTTCATCCAACAGTGTTTTAGTACAATATAATGTAACCCTGCCCTTATCCCTGACTTGCGATGCCTCTCCATTCGGCATAGGAGCTGTCCTCAGCCATACCTTCCCAGACGGCACGGAAGCCCCAATAGCCTATTACTCTAAAACTCTCTCTTCAGCTGAAAGAAATTATTCCCAACTCGACAAAGAGGCGTTAGCCCTTGTAGCTGGAGTTAAACGATTTCATTATTATTTATGTGGCCGCTCCTTCACCCTCATTACAGACCATAAACCTCTTTTAGGTATTTTGGCGGGAAACAAACAAACTCCCGCCTTTCTTTCCCCTCGCATGATTAGATGGGCTATTTTCCTAGCCGCTTACAATTATACTTTAATCCACAGGGGGGGGAAGGATATTGGAAATGCCGATGCATTAAGCAGGTGCCCCCAAACAGAATTGGTCAGTGATCCTGCCCCTGCGTCAAGTATTTTATTAATAGAAACTAGTAAACAACAGTTATTAACAGCAATAGACATAGCCAATCAGACACAAATAGACCCAATTTTAAAAAATATTAAACAATGGATATTAAAAGGTTGGCCAAATGAACAGTATTCAAACCAATATCAACCCTTTAAGAACAGACAGCTTGAATTAAATGTGTTAAAAGATTGTATATTATGGGGAGACAGGGTTGTTATTCCCAAATCCTTACAAAAACAAGCATTGCAGTTATTGCATATAGGTCACCCAGGAATAGTCAAAATGAAAACTATTGCTAGAAGTCATTTATGGTGGCCTGGGTTGGATAAGGACATAGATGCATGGGTTGGTGGTTGTGCACCCTGCCAGAGAACAAGACCCAACCCACCAAAAGCCACACCATCTGAGTGGCCAACACCAAGAGGGCCCTGGTCTAGAATACATATTGACTTTGCGGGACCAATCAGGGGCCAATCCTTTCTACTAGTTGTGGATGCATACTCCAAATGGTTGGAAGTTGAACTCATGGCATCTAAAACTACTAGTGCAACCATAAAAGCACTAAGGAAAATGTTTGCCACACATGGCATCCCAGATATTGTGGTTTCTGACAACGGGCCTCAGCTAACAGCCCGTCAAATGGAACTATTTTTTTCGGACCAGGGCATAAAACATGTGCTCACCCCTCCTCACTTTCCCCAAGCGAATGGACAAGCAGAACGAATGGTTAGAACCACAAAAGAAGCATTAAACAAAGCACCATTAGGAGATTGGCAACAACAAATCGACGAATTTCTAACCATTCAGCACATAACACCATCAGCGTCCACAAACAAAAGCCCGGCGGAACTTTTAATGGGCCGGAATCTCCGCTCCAAACTAGACAGAATTCACCCTAATTACCAAAACGACCAAAAAGAAATTAAACTACAAAATGAGAGACAGTTTAATATCGGGGATTTAATTTACGCCAAAGACTATGATTCAAATGATAAGTGGAAAGAAGGAACTGTATTAGAGAAAACCGGGTTTAAAACATATATTATACTATTAACTGATGGGCGTAGTTGGCATCGGCACATCGATCAACTACGCAAAATAATTAAATCTAACTCAGACATTTTGCCTACTATAGAAAAACCAATACAGGACTTACCAGAACCACTTCGAGACTCCAGCGAAGGCTGCCTGATGCCCCTGGCGGCCGGCGGAGATCAAAATGCATCAACGCAACCAGGCCCGTCAGAGATTAGCTTTAGCGGAGCAACGGAGCCGGCCGTCCAGGCAAGCAGCTCCCAGCAAAATGAACTGCGCAGGTCCCAGAGAACTGTAAAGCCACCAATCCGCTTGCAGGACTACGTGACGTGGATTAACACGTAATCATGATCTCATCTAAAGAGGGAGGGGTGTTGTGTTTGTTTAAAAATATTCACAGAAATTCGGTGATTGGTTAAAGACGCGGCTATTCGGAAAATAGCCGCGAAAGTTAAATTGTTGTCAGTTGAAAAAGCCCGCCGTTTTTAAGCGTATGAATAGGGCAACGGACTAGCCATTGCATTCATTCGGATGACTACCGTTCCACTGCTTGTATTTTACCTCGTTATGAATAAACCAGTTCTGATTTAAGCTACCGGAGTCCTGACTTTTCACTTCCTCTCTCATCTCTCTTTCTTTCTTCCTCACTCTCACTCTCTTCCTTCCTCTCTCATCTCTCTTTCTTTCTTCCTCTCTCTTTTCCTTCCTCTCTCATCTCTCTCTCTCTTCCTTCCTCACTCTTCCTTCCTCTCTCATCTCTTTCTTTCTTCCTCTCTCACTCTTTTCTTTCCTCTCTCATCTCTCTTTTTCTTTCTTACTCTCTCTTACTCTCTCTCACTCTTTCCCTCTCTTGTTCTCTCTCTCTTGCTATCTCTCTTTCTCTCCCCCTCTTTCTCTCTCTCTCTTATTCTTACTTTCTCTCTATTTTACTCTGTCTGTTGCTCTCACTCTCTCTCGTTCTCTCTCCGTTTTTCTCACATCAGAGGCAGGTGAAGGGGATTTTCAATATCGGGCACGTGCGCTCCCCATCCCCTGCCAGCCCGCCCGGAACATTTAAAATAAGAAAAACCTTCGCCAGCTCTAAGTTCTCATGCTCGAGGAGGGGGTTCGACTATAGGACCGCCAATGTATTTTTCTATATTCTGGTTGCTTCTCTGCTTCCTGGCTGCGGAGGAAATCAAGCACCCTTTCTTGCTTCCAGCCGCTCCTCCGACCCGTCCTCAACTCACCCACCAGCTGCTGCTGCGACTCTCGGAAGCGCCCAGAAGATACTCGGTGATCCTCCCGTTCTCTCCCCTTTCTAGGAATGCAGTACTTGATGGTTTTAACCCCTTAAAGGTTAAAAAAAAATAAGGACACTCGGCGCGGCGAGGCGAAGCGACGTTAAGGGGATGACTCGAGCCCCCGCCCCCAGGACACTTGGCGAGGTGAAGTGGCGTTAAGGGGATGGCTCGAGCCCCCCCACACGCACTTAGCCATGGCGCACTTAGCTGCGTCTTTCAGTTTTTGAACCTGGCCCAGGAGCCAATCGCCAAATGTAGGCTTTTGCAAAAAGTAGGTGATTGGCTCCTGGGCAGGGTTAAAAAAAATGCGCGCTGACAGCTGCAGCTAAGCGCGCTATGGCGCATAACTCAGCTTACAGGGATCTATGGGCTTGTGCACTCATTCACGCTTTTTGTCACTCCACTCTCCCACTCTGGGTGACAACAGGCAAAGAAGCCTTCCACTCAAAATGTGATGCCTTTGCTTTTGTTGTTGTTTTGTTTTGTTCTCCTTGCATGGCATCGGCTGCTGGGAAATCTCCTGTGAATCCGCCGTAGAGACTCTCCTCAGCCCAGTAAGTGAGGGAATCTGCTGACAGGCTGGATAACACAGTCTGAAGCCATTGTTTTTGTTTTTTGGAGGGTTTTTTTGGCACGGCTGCAAGCCCCAGCGCCTGTAATATGGTGGACAAGAGCAGGAAATTTAAAATCTGGTGACTGTAGCAAGCTCTTGTAATCACCTTGTAGAGCAGAAAAACAAATACCAGCTAGAAGATAGTATAAAATGATCGGGCAAGCCCTTTGTGATCAGCATGGCTGGATTACTGTCCTGAGCTGACTTTGAGAAATACAGTATGTGACAAGCGGTCCGGTTACAGAGGTAAAATATTGCAGCCAAGTTAAAAATACAGTAAATTTTGATGAGATAACAGCAGAAGAAACTCTTGTAGTGTTAAATTTTCTTTTCTACCTATTAATCAGCAGTCAGATAGGAATTCCACGACCTCCCTCATGACGGACTGAGTGACAAACTGGAGATATTACATCGTAGGCGGATATGTATATCAGTCCTCAATGTGATTGGACAAGGAAAACCCTACCTGAAGTCTGACTCCAATTATCATGGAGAATTGTATGGCGCCCCTCTCCAAAGACTCGGAGCAGATCACAACATGCAATATACAGAGTACAAATCCAATATTAAAAACAGTATTTAAACCCCTTATAATAAAACAACAACCATGCAACCCACATAAACCATACATAAATCATAATAGCTGAGGGGAAAGGCAAGGAGGGTGGGGGCAGTCCTGATCTCCGGGGGGAGTTGATTCCAGAGGACTGGGGCCGCCACAGAGAAGGCTCTTCCCCTGGGTCCTGCCAGACGGCATTGCTTAGTCGATGGGACCCGGAGAACGCCAACTCTGTGGGGAAAAATTGGCCGCTGCGATTCGTGCAGCAGAAGGCGGTCCCAGAGGTAGTCTGCTCTGATGCCATGTAAGGCTTTATAGATCATAACCAACACTTTGAATTGTGACCGGAAACTGGTCGGCAGTCAGTGCAAGCGGTGGTGTATTGATGAAACATGGGCATACCTAGGGAAGTCCACGACTGCTCTCGCGGCCGCATTCTGCACGATCTGAAGTTTCCGAACACTTTTCAAAGATAGCCCCATGTAGAGAGCATTGCAGTAGTCGAACCTCGAGGTGATGAGGGCATGGGTGATTGTGAGCAATGACTCCCTGTCCAAATAGGGCCGCAACTGGTGCACCAGGCGAACCTGGGCAAACGCCCTCCTCGCCACAGCTGAAAGATGGTTCTCTAATGTGAGCTGTGGATCAAGGAGGACACCCAAGTTGCGAACCATCTCTGAGAGGGTCAATAATCCCCCCCCCCCCAGGGTAATGGACAGACTGATGGAATTGTCCTTGGGAGGCAAAACCCACAGCCACTCCATCTTGTCAGGGTTGGTCCTTTTTTCAGTGCCATTGTAACTTTCAACAGTCACTAAATGAACTCTAAATTAACCCTAATGACTACTTGTCCTAGGTCTACCCAATCCAATTTCCAATATTTTGAATTCTCCCATTGCAGGAAGGGAAAAAATATAGTTATATAAAACAATTAATATTTTAGAACTAAAAATGCAAACTTGGATTTAAAAGAAAGTAAGAAATAGTTGGGTTTCCATGAAGCATGTGGTTTAATATTTCATTGTTTCTGACTTTGTACAAGTTGTGAAACTGGTTATTTTGAACTGGATGTCTGTTTTTGTTTTTATTTTGTTCCTAGGGTATATTTGGAAATTTAAAATAGAATATATTTGCTACTATCAAACCCATTCCTAAAGAAAGAAGAAATGTCTATATTTATTAGGGCAGTGAATGCTTCAAAATTTATTTGGAAGATATTTCAGTACAGCATTTCTCTAATGTGAAGTCACATTATCGGTAAGAGTGGTCCTTGTAAGTTGTTGCAGTCCTAAATAGAGGCATCACATGGATTCCAGAATGCTGCAAACAGTGACAAATGTAAGGCAATGGCCGAGCATCCAAATGTCGTCATGTAACCATAGAGGTAGGGGTATGCAGCCACCATAACTCATAAAATAAGTGGAGGGAGAGAGTTGGACTAAAAGTCACTTCTGCCATAGGATGCCATGATTCCCTCTGTGCTTTGTGCCACAATGATGGTGCTTCTCTGTTGTTCATGAACAGACAACTACCCACAGAAAACATAGAGGCCAAATGTCACCAAAAGAGTCAGCCACCAGCCACCCTTAGACCCAGGTGAGCTGCCCTCCTTGTGTAGGCATAGATAATGACCATTGTTTACCTGGATGTTGACAGTTGCCCTGAAAAGCCACTACCCGGAGCTTAGCTGCCCATTCTCACTGGGTGAAGTCTCTAGACTGCTACCTTTCACGATGGCAGTGAGAAAGTGGTTTAGGGTAAGTGTGGCTATCTCAAATGCGAAGAAACTGGCAGTAGGGGAGAAAGTTCATGCTTCCCAACTCTTCTGCCATGTCTTTTTTTCTTCACAGAGAATTTGGAAAAGATTGCAGATATTTTTTTGCTGTGCAAGCGAAGAAGAAGACCTTCCCAGGACTCCTCGTTCTTCTGCTCCCAGGTACCACCTCCCCCTTCTCCTTAAACCCTGGGCATGGTGGGACACCACCAATATAGGGCAGCCAAAATTTTTACTGGCTTATTTTGTGGGTGGGGCTTGATGGTCATGTGACTGGTAGGAGTGGCTTGCTGGCCATGTGACCAGGTGGGAGTGGATTGATTATCATGTGACTTGGGACTGGCTTAAAGCTCATGCTACCGGATGGGAGTGCCTTACCTACCATAGTGGCTTGCCAGCCATGTGATGAGATGTCATGTGACCGGATGGGAATGGTTTGAAGGTCATCTGACGGGGTGGGCGTGGCAAGTCATGTGATTGATTACCAAGTGGGGTCCCCAGAGGCAAATCAAACCTAGGTAGTCCAGAGGAGCACTCAGAACAATAAAAAAATAATTTTTTATTAACTTTTTAACCGCATCATCACGGGGGGGCCACACCCCACAGGGGGGCAATTTGATTTTTAATGGGAGTGATTGGAACCTTGTCTAAACCAAGTTAATGTCCTTTTAGGCTTCCTTTGGCTGAGGAGTTCTCTTTTGAATAGACTACCACCTTTCACGATGGCAGAAAGAAAGTGGTGCAGGGTAAGTGTGGCTATCTCAAATGCGAAGAATCTGGCAGTAGGGGAGAATTTCATGCTTCCCAAGTCTTCTGCCATGTCTATTTTTCTTCATAGAGAATTTGGAAAAGAGTACAGGTTATTTTTTGCTGTACAAGCGAAGAAGAAGACCTTCTCAGGACTCCTCGCTCTTCTGCCCCCAGGTGACCACCTCCCCCTTCTCCTTAAACCCTGGGAATGGTGGGATTTTGTGGGAAAACACACGACAATATTTATGTAATCTAAAAGCTTAGAGATAATTTCTACTTCAAGGGAAATGGGGGACTTCTCTGAAGAGTTGGAGTCACCAATTATCAAACAGGAACCGAGCCCTATATTGTCTTCAGACTTGCCTGGGCCATCCCACGAGGTTCCACAGATATATATAAAAAGGTAATGATTTTGTGCACTTACTACTTAAATAAGAATAACATAAGTACAGAAAACAATAAACAAGCCACTTACAAAAGGAAGATGAAAGTCCTGCTGGTCTCCACTGCTGGTCTTGAACAGTTGGCCACTCCAATGATCTGCGAGTTTAGAGCTCAGGGAGATGAGGGAATTACCATCTTGATCAAACCAGAGACAGCACCTTTGAAACAATATGTACTTTCTATTTAATCACTTTTGAAAAGTCCCTGTAAAGAGTTTTTCAGTTGTTAGGAATCTTTGAATCAATATGTTTTACAGAACTCAAGGAGTTTCCTTCAGTCCTTACCGAAGGAAGTTATTAAGGACAAAAATTAAGGAATAAATAGCAAAAGAGAAATTAAATTTTTTATTTTAAAAAGTTTCAAATGGCTATGGGTTCAGATAAATTTGAAATAACATTTTGGAGTTAATTATAAAGACCCATTCTTGTAGGAAAATATAATTTTGAATTATTTAAAAAATAAAAAATAAAAAAGCCTAAAATTTGAGCATTAAAGGAAAATAGATGAAATATTACAATTATAAAAAATCACTCACACTCAAATTATAAATATAGAATGAAGCAAAATATTTTAACATTGCACATACCAAAAATATTTTGAACAATGCACCCAGAAATTAACTTTAAGAGTTTCTTCCTCTACAGATACACTACTTTGTAAATTGTTGCTTTGTTGTAAATTGTAATCTTAAATGAAATTACCATTAAAAAAATAGTTCTACGAATTACAAAGAGAACTAAGAGTTTATAAACATTGTAATAAAAAACTAAAAAAAATTGAATAATTAAAAGTGTTCAAATGGATTAGTAGCAATTGTTAAATATCTGATTGGCAAACAGATGGAAAAAAGTATATTTCCAAGCACATCTAGTTTGCTGTTCTGAGATCATACACAAACACACAAACATACAAATGTACATAATACAAAAGCTACTGAAGTAGTAATTCTTAAAGAACATCTAAACAGCTACCAATTTTACAGAGTTTTTTAAAAAAAATATTTCCTCATGTCAGGGATAAAAGCTGTATTATCTCATTTCAAACATTCTATACCAATGATGGTGAACATATGGCACAGGTGGCACACGGAGTCATATCTGCTGGCACACGAGCCCTTACCCTAGCTCAGCTCTAGCACACAGGCACGCATCGGCCAGCTGATTTTTGCCCCATACAGAGGCTCTGGGAGGACATTTTTGGCTTCCGGAAAGCTTCGGAGGGGAATCGGGTAGGGCAAAATTGCCCTCCCCAGGCTCCGGGGAAGAATCTGGAACCTGGGGAGGGTGACAAACGGGCCTACCGGGCCCAGAAGAAGTTGGGAAATGGGCCTCCAGAGGGCCTCCAGGGGGGCAGGCAAGGCAATTTCTGAACTCTCCAGGCATTGAATTATGGGTGTGGGCACTCACACAGGTGCAATAGCACTATCGGCACCAAAGGGAAAAAAGGTTTGACATCACAGTTCTATATGATTTCTTCAAACGGAATGACAAAGAACCAGTTCCAGGCACCTCCAGAGGTGAGTTGGTAGGTGGCTGTGAAAAGCCTGCAGGGAATGCGGAACTCCAAGAGACCGCTACGTAGGGATGGGCAGGACCCAGAATGGGTGGAAACACTATTCCGGCAGCAGCAATGAAGCGCGTAGTCTCGCTCCATTGCCGCCGGTCTTGCACGCTCCCCCCTTGGAAAAAAATAAAGTATAATCCCCAAAAGGGATAAATCTGAAAGAGGTTCATAAGAATACAAACATTTAATTCTTTGTGTTTATAACTCTGTAGTATGAACAAAAATGAAATAGCAAAACCCAAAATAAGAATTAATTTTTAAAAAAATCTAAAGGACAGGGTTTTTTTTAAAAAAGTAAAAGATTGCCCTTTTTAATAAAGGACAGATATGGTCACTGTAAATTTATGACAAATTTCTCATTTAGCAACATAAATTTTGGGTTCAATTGTGGTAAGTTGAGGCCCACCTGTAATTCTCAGAAATGCCAACAATTTCTGATTACTTTGAAAGAAAGTTATGCTGATAACTGTAGAATCAGGATTAAAACATTTGCTTTGTTGAGGGTGTAAGTCTTTTGTTGAAAACACCCGAGCTATTGACTTGTAAATAATAAGAATCAAAATCTGAATAATTTGTACAAACACAGCTAGTTGGCAAAAGTGCAAGAATAAAGATCAGCCCAAAGCAAACAAATCACATTACAGTAAGCTAAATGTATGGAATCAAATACTGTAATACCTCATGATACGCACTTATTTGGTGCAAGGAGGAGGTTCGTAAGACGAAAGGTTCGTAAGACGAAACATTGTTTCCATAGGAAACAATGTAAAGTCAATTAATCCGTGCAACGAACCCCCCCCCCACATACACACACAAAAAACCGGCTTTCGGCGACTGCTGGGAAGCCGCGCGGCTGTTTTAAAAGGTGACAGCTGGCCTGGGGGGCTTCCCAGCTCCCCCCCGAACCCGGGTTCGGCGTTCGGGGGGGTGCTGGGAAGCCCCCCAGGCCGGCTGTCATCTTTTAAAACAGCCACGCGGCTTCCCAGCTGTCTCCTGAAGCCGAACGCCAAAGCCGAACTTCCGCGTTCGGCTTCAAGAGACAGCTGGGAAGCCGCGCGGCTGTTTTAAAAGGTGACAGCCGGGCTGGGGGGCTTCCCAGCAACATCCCGAACCGAACCCGGGGTTCAGAAAAATTTTGCCTCTTCTTACGAACTTTTTTCGAGTTACGAACCGGCGTTGGGAGACTGCTGGGAAGCCGCGCGGCTGTTTTAAAAGGTGATAGCCGGGCGGCAGGGATTCCCAGAAGCCTCCCGAATGCCGGTTCGTAACTCGAACAAAGTTCGTAAGAAGAGGCAAAAATTTTCTGAACCCCGGGTTCGGTTCGGGAGGTTGCTGGGAAGCCCCCCAGCCCGGCTGTCACCTTTTAAAACAGCCGCACGGCTTCCCAGCTGTCTCCCGAAGCTGAACGTGGAACCACTTTTCGTGGGAAGGTAACGGTGTGCCTCTGGTGTTTAGTCATGCCGGCCACATGACCACGGAGACATCTTTGAATAGTGCCTGGTCCTTGTTTGCAATATAGTTTCTGATCTTTATTAATTGAGAGTGGGCGGGAGAGGGGAGAGAATCTTCTATTACTGATTAACAAAATTCTCCCCTTTCGTGTGTATCTTGCAATTTACGGTATCTCAAAATCCAAGAGAAACCAGAACTTTTCCGAGACTGAGTTCCCTACTTTCTACTCTCTGGGATTAAAGTTCCGGGGTGGGTGGGTGTGAAGAACAATACAGACCTATTACAAGACCATGGACAAAACAGATGAATTACTGTAGCTTAGTACAATTAAAAAAAATTAAAACGTTCCAGAGATTGTGATGTCTATTGCTTTCCGCAGAAGCCAAGTTTCCGGCACTGCGCATGAGCCGCCATCTTGTTTTTGGCTTTAAAAAAAATATATTTTGCAAATTTTGGGCCCCTGCGCTTTGCGCGCACACGCCCACATGGCGCAGGAGGAAGCGAATGGCAACGAGGTAAGTTAGAACCCACCCTTTACCTAAATGAGTGCATAGCATTGCAATCCCACCTTTATGTGATTGCTTTCCTTTATCATTACACTTCAGCATAAAACAATATAGGCCTTTTGTAAATTCTAAGTAGCATAAAAACCAAATGCAACTAGAATCCAGTTGTTGAACATAACTGGGAATCTTTTAAGTAATCAAATCTTTTTTTCATCCTTACTGTTTACAGTTTCTTTTGCAAATATGTTTGCCTGTAGGAATCTTTACAGGCTACAACACAAATATCCTATTATGCAACAGACGGTGGACCAGGTAATCACTTGACCTTCCATAATATTAGATTGACTGCAGTGTATGCATGGTTCTTTTAGGATACTGTTTTATTATATTATTGATTTTAATCTGATTGTTCTATTTCCCTATTTTACTATTGTTGTATTTATCTTACGTGTTAGCAGCTCTGACTCCGTTTTGGAATAAGTAAGTAAATATGTAAGTAAATAAATATAAATATCATAAATATAAATATCATATCTATCTGTGTAGATTCATGTAACCAACATGTGACATTTTACATTTCATTGAATTTCAAACTCCCAACGTCCTTAGGACAGGGAATGTGAAGGATGCAGGGCACTGTAATTCAGCAAGACTTAGAAGACCACAAATTCTCTTTCTCTCTCTACCGTAGTCAGTACAACAGATAAGTGATCAACTTCATGAGAATGGATTTCAGACATAGCTGTTATCAGCAGGTGCTGAACCAACCAGGTCATGCTGAAATGCCAACCAGCCTTTTCTTCCTGTGGGTGGAAAAAAAAGACATTTTATTTTCTCCTTTAAATATTTCACCTTCCAAATTTTTGGACTAGTAGGATTCCTCCAGCAAACATTTTAAAATGCTTTTTTGCCTTTTTTATAAAAAATGTAAAACAGCCCCTTATGTTTAGTAGGGTCTATGTGAGGGTAAAACGTTTGGGCTTGGCATGTCAACATTTTGGAAAACAGTTAACGTTTTTATTTTATTTATTCACATTTCTGAATTGCCTATCTCCATCAGAGGGGGACTCTTACGTGTGTGTGTCACACAAAAAACACATGAGAAAGAATTTTTTACATATTTTGAAAAGTATCAAACAATTGTGCGATTCCTCAGAATCTGCCATGTCATTTACCTTCAGGTGGTGTTTTTTCTGTTGACAGGTCTCTGAGGCAGCTCCAGGTCACACGAGGCCTCACATTCTTTTTTTGTGTAGGTTCTGTGGCTTCTGAAAACTATCTGATACTTGCCTGATTTTTAGAGCCTCCAGAGGTTGTGCAAAAGCGTGGCCCCCTCGCACAACCTCCAGAGGCTGCATGGCAACGCACACATACCCCCATTCTCATGCAGCTCCCAAGATGTCACATAATTGCATGAGAACAGCATGTGCTTTTGAGAATAGTTGTTAGGTGTTGGTAAACACTGGTGTGTTACCCAAAACATGCCATATTTGACATGCGCTCCCTAGGTTCAGCAGCATCATTACTCCTATTAGCAGGGTAATTGAGTTCCAGATTTATAAAGCATTTCACTGGCTTTGCGGGTATTTTCATAAATAAAAGTTTTTTCTTGGGAATCTTTGTTTCATTTCTTACCCTGACCCATTTCTCAGTAATCTTAGAACATGCTAATCAATTTGGTTTGTGCACAGATAGTCCTCTACTTAACAACCATTCATTTAGTGCCCATTCCAAGTTAATAATGGCACTGAAAAAAGTAGCTTAAGAGGTTTTCACAATTAATGACCATTATAACATCCCCATGGTTGCATGATCAAAATTTGGGTGCTTGGCAATTGGCATGTATAGATGACAGTTGCACTGTGTCTTGTGTGATCACAATTTCTAATCTTACCAGCTGACATCTAACAATGTCATTGTCAGTTTCACTTAACAACTACATAATTTGCTTAACTTTTATGGCAAAAGATTTAAAATGGGACAAATCTCGCTTAACTGCCTTGCTTAGCTAATGGAAATGTGGGCTCAATTGTGGTTGTAAGTTGAGGACTATCTGTATATTTGTTATTGTTGTTTTTTAAAGGTAATTGCTGCACTAAAAGCAAACTGAACAAATAAAATTCAAATTGGATGCAAAAACGACACATACCCTGTTTTCCCCAAAATAAGACATCCCCTGATAATCGGGATTTTGAGTGATTGGCAATAAGACCAAATGCTTATTTCAGGGTTCAAAACAACATAAGACAGGGTCTTACTTTGGGGGAACACAGTAACCCAAATTTAGAGAGGAAGATACAGTATATATGCGCTGGTGCTTAATTCTGTCGATTTTCTTCATTCTTCTGTTTTTGGATTTTCACTGCCAGATCATGACAAATGCCATTGAATCTATTTATACCAAATTAACTGAAGTAAAGGACATTATGGATACCATGCTAGATATAAGCATTGAAGCTGCCGCGGAGAGCATGGAATTAACGTTGTGTTCAGCGAGGAGTGCTGTGGACACCATTATGGATATCGACATGGCACAGATGATGGCGAGTAGTGTTGACAAGATTATCTTCAAATCGGATGACTTATTAGAGCACTTTCTGCCAATCACGGATGAGGAATTTTGTAAGACTATGCGGTTCCCTCTCTTGATTATCCACATTTTAATAAGTTTGACCTCTAAATTTATTAACTTCTTTTATTTCTACAGCTATCTATCTCTGCCAAGTGACCCTGGATGGCATATAATTCTAAAACCGTAAAACAGTTAATTTTTTAATCCAAAAGTAAATGTATACAATAGCTGAGATAGTTGCCTATTTGCCGATGATTCTAAAGTGTGCAATAGGGCTGATATTCCTGGAGGGGTCTGTAATATGGTAAATGATTTAGCTTTACTAGATAAATGGTCAAAGCAATGGAAACTGCAGTTTAATGTTTCCAAATGTAAAATAATGCACTTGGGGAAAAGGAATCCTCAATCTGAGTATTGCATTGGCAGTTCTGTGTTAGCAAAAACTTCAGAAGAGAAGGATTTAGGGGTAGTGATTTCTGACAGTCTCAAAATGGGTGAGCAGTGTGGTCGGGCAGTAGGAAAAGCAAGTAGGATGCTTGGCTGCATAGCTAGAGGTATAACAAGCAGAAAGAGGGATATTGTGATCCCCTTATATAGAGCGCTAGTGAGACCACATTTGGAATACTGTGTTCAGTTCTGGAGACCTCACCTACAAAAAGATATTGACAAAATTGAACGGGTCCAAAGACGGGCTACAAGAATGGTGGAAGGTCTTAAGCATAAAACGTATCAGGAAAGCCTTAATGAACTCAATCTGTATAGTCTGGAGGACAGAAGGAAAAGTGGGGACATGATCGAAACATTTAAATATGTTAAAGGGTTAAATAAGGTTCAGGAGGGAAGTGTTTTTAATAGGAAAGTGAACACAAGAACAAGGGGACACAATCTGAAGTTAGTTGGGGGAAAGATCAAAAGCAACGTCAGAAAATATTATTTCACTGAAAGAGTAGTAGATCCTTGGAACAAACTTCCAGCAGACGTGGTTGGTAAATCCACAGTAACTGAATTTAAACATGCCTGGGATAAACGTATATCCATTGTAAGATGAAATACAGGAAATAGTATAAGGGCAGACTAGATGGACCATGAGGTCTTTTTCTGCCGTCAGTCTTCTATGTTTCTATGTTAACCAACTAACAGCATTTCTTCTTTCATTCATTCAGTTTTTAAAACTTCTTCATTTGAGTAAAGTTTAAAACATCTGAAAGGCATTAGCTAGGAAAAGTAGACCAAGAATGCATATGCTGGCCTAGTAAAGATATACAATATTGAAAATATGTCAGAAGTAAGCATGGGGAGGTATTATTATTATTATTATTTATTAGATTTGTATGCCGCCCTTCTCCAAGGACTTAGGTATGCTAAACAGATTAGATTAGTTATTTTTAAAAACCATGGAATCTAATATTTTGTAGGTAATTTTTCTTAAAATTGAGCGCTGTTAATTTTGATAGGGAAAATCTCTTGCCTAGAGAGCTCTTGCTTGTCAGTGAGTGATGCGAAATCTGAAAGACCCAACTGATATGATGAGCCAGTAATTGTGGCTTATTCAACAAACCATATTCGATCATCCATGACGTAACCTAAGCCCATTGTGTGTGATTTTATTTAGCCTATATAGAGGAACTGAATGATCTTATCTAAGATAAAAGCTGCTTACACAGATAGCCCTTGACTTACAACTACAATTGAGCCCGAACTTTCTGTTGCTAAGTGAGTTTTGCCCTATTTTATGACTTTTCTTGCCGCTGCTGTAAGTTCATCATTGCAGTTGTTAGATTAGCCACCACGTTGCTAAGTGAATCTGGCTTCTCCATTGATTTTGCTTGTTTAGGCTGCAGTGGTCGTAGGTTTGAAAATGGTCATATGTCCCTTTTTTCCAGTGCCATTGCAACTTTGAACTGTCACTAAATGAACTGTTGTAAATTGCATTTCCAGCAACAGGTAGATCTTTGTGCCAAAGGACATGCAGTGTGCAGCATTGACACGAAATAGATCAGTGATGGCAAACCTTTTTCTAATTTTGTCCCACAAACACCATCCCATGCACACCAAATACATGCCATGCATGCTCCTAATGGGCTGTTCTTCAACCTTAGGTTTCCTAAAGCTTCTGGAATGCAAAAAACGGCCCAATGGACAAACTAGAAGTTCAGATAAACGAACTTCCAGTTTGTCTGTTCATGGAGGGCCTCATGTGCCCTCAGCTATGGCTCCATGTGCCACCTGTGGCATGCGCTCCATAGGTTCTCCATCACAGGAATAGACAGGGGAGGAGACCATATATGTAAGAGAAGGCGGGTGCCCTCAGTCAGTTGCATAGAAATGAACTAGGACAAGTAGAGGCGTGGCTAAATGTACTTTATTAGAGAATAAAGTATTCTAAGAATCAAATCCAGGCATCCAATGCATAAACTCCTGAATAGAACCAATTTTACTTTTTTAAAAAATGGGTCACATTTTAGCAAATCAAAGTACAGGCTTATCATCTTATAAATTTTCTTTCAAATCCCTCTGTCGATCCTCTTTCCAGCTGATCTTCCTTGCTACAGCTGATTTTAAGACATATGCAAAGGTTAGGTTGAAGACTTAACTGAAAAGGGTATCTGTTATTTCTCCTCTGTTGTGGAGACTATTGAAAACTTATTGTCACCTAACCTAAATGAAAGGCATGGGCCTTTCTACCCCCTTAAAGCAATACATTAAAACTAATTGCTATGTAAGGAGGGGAAGATAAAGAGATAGAGAGAGAGAACAATTCCTCAAAGCCAAAATAAAACCATACTTTCCACGTAGATCAGGACTGGCTGATTTCTTTGTGCTGGTATTCTTTGGCAGGAGAAATTGGTAGCCTATTGGGCATTGCAGATTCAACCAATCTAAAAATTTCAAAGCCATAACAAGTCATCACTATCATTATTACTCATTGGCCATTCAATTTTGGTGTAAGGTCACCAAAAATGAAATGCTTTACTTAAAAAAAAAAATTGGGTCACATTTTAGCAAACAAAAGTACAGGCTTATCAGGCTTATGAAATGAATGCTCTGACTTTACGAAAAACATTCTAAAGCAGTGTTTCTTAATCTCAGCAATTTTTACGATTGTGGACTCCATTTCCCAGAATTCCCTAGCTAGCATCCCACAGAATTCTGGGAGTTAGAGACCACACATCTTAAAAGTTCTGAGGTTGAGAAACACTGTCCTAAAGTGTGGCAGATGATTGATGGGGAGCCTGGTACATATTATTTTATTTATTGATCAAATGTATATACCTACCCATCTCCACCAAAAGGGTTGTATTTTACCATCTTGCCCTCTTTCACAAAATCTAACTGAACAGTTTCACAAAGCCTATGGATCTTATTTTTACACAGCATAAAGGTTAGGTTCACTACACTAAAATGTAATAATAGTGTAGTGCTGGGGAAGGGAGGGCAGTGAAAAGGAGTCTGGGCCAACGCTGATCTCTTTTTGTGGTTCCTCACCAAATTGTAGTATATGTGGTAAAATAATCCCCTCACTTCCTCAATTAAATATTATTAACAATGAGGGAGAGGAATTGAAATCTTTTTTTTTTTAGTTATTCGAAGTATAGCTCAGATTTCCCCAAAGCTTAATCAAGGGGGATTTATTTGAGGAATAAAGTGACTAATAGCTAAAATTTCTCGGAAACCTAGTTGTGAGGAATGTTATTTGTGAAATGAACGGACTGATAATATTAGCTCAGGGATTGTGAATGGGGATCTCTTTTGATCTAATTGTTGTTTGTTTAGTTGCCATTGCATTTTCGGACCGCTCTGGAGCAGCCTCTCTTGAAAATCAGGAAGGAGAGCCAAGTTACTACAGGCGCCTGAGTTCCTTGTCGATGAAGCTCTGTAGTCGAGCCTACCAGCATTCTCGGATAAAGATCAAACTGGGTGCAGAGCAGGTATTGCTCCAGCTTGAACAGCTCTTTTACTTGGTAAGAAACTCAGTCATTCTGTGCTATGTTTGGGAAATAAAAGGAAAGGGTGAATAGTGAGACCTTGGGTGAGAAACAGCATCCTTGTTGGACCATGTAAGTTGCTGAATGGTCTCTTTAGCAAATAGCCCAAGCAGCTGAACTCGGGGACATTGATTCAGCCATGGAATGGAGGCAGACTGTTTTCTATAAAGCACTGATGGCGAACCTTGTTTCCCTCATGTGCCAATAGAGCATGCGTGCGCGTTATCGTGCATCTGTGAGTGCCCACAACCATAACTCAATGCCTGGGGAGGGCGAAACGCCTTCCCCCACCCCCTGGAGGCTGGAAATGGCCTGTTTCTCAACTTCTGGTGGGCCCAGTAGGCTCATGTTTCACCTTCCCCAGGCTCTAAAGGCTTCTCTGGAGCCAGGGGAGGGTAAAAAATGCCCCCCCTCATCCCCCTGCAGGCTTTCCAGAAGCCAGAAATGCCCTCCCAGAGCCTCTGTGCTAGCCAAAAATCATCTGGCCGGCACACACATACACATTGAAGCTGAGCTGGGGAAAAGGCTCGCGTGCCAGCAGATACTGTTCTGCATGCCACCTACAGCACCCGTGCCATAGATTCGCCATCACTGCTATAGAGTCATTTGCAGGTTCACAGAGGTGTTATTGAAGAAGCTGACATTTAATATACTGTACAGTGGAACCTCAACATACGAGCAGCTCTACTTACGAGCTACTCGAGATAAGAGCTGGGAGGGGAGAGACATTTTTGTTCGTCTCCCGAGCTCAAATCCGGGATACGAGCTGAGAAGAGCCGGGCTGTTTTGCTTTCCTTCCTTCCCGCGCTGATGCAGAGCAAAGCGTCACGCCCCCCTGACGCTTTCGGCGGCTTCCGAAGCGACGCTGGGCTCTTTTGCCGCCAAAAGCGTCAGGGGGGCGTGACGCTTTGCTCTGCATCAGCGCGGGAAGAAAGGAAAGCAAACCAGCCCTGCTCTTCTCAGCTCGTATCCCGGCACTTGGTGAGTGGAGAGGCGGTCGCCTCCCCTGCCGCCCCACTCTGCGGGTCCTTGGCTTCTGCTGGGGGTGGGGGGATCTGAACGCTCTCTGCTGGGGGTGGGGGGATCTGAACGCTCTCCCTGGCTGGGAGCGCATTCGCTGCGAGGGCTTTCTCCGTCACTTTCGGGAAAGCGCGCCGCGCCCCTCTCGCAGCTCGGAACTGACAGGGCTGTGAGAGGGGCGCTGCGCGCTGCACGCTGCGCGCCTGTTTTAAAGGATCGCAGCCGGTCTGGGGGGGCTTTCCAGCCCCCTACCCGGGCTCGGGGGTAGCTGGAAACCCCCCCCAGAGCAGCAGCGATCTTTTAAAAAAGACGCGCATCTTCTCCGCTGACTCCTGGCGAACTTCCCCGCTTTAGGAGTCAGCGGAGAAGCTGCGCGCCTGTATTAAAAGATCGCTGCTGCTCTGGGGGGGGTTTCCAGCTACCCCCGAGCCCGGGTTGGGGGCTCGGGGGTAGCTGGAAAACCCCCCCAGAGCAACAGCGATCTTTTAAAACAGACACGCAGCTTCTCTGCTGACTCCTGGCGAACTTCCCCGCTTTAGGAGTCAGCGGAGAAACATAGAAACATAGAAACATAGAAGTCTGACGGCAGAAAAAGACCTCATGGTCCATCTAGTCTGCCCTTATACTATTTTCTGTATTTTATCTTAGGATGGATATATGTTTATCCCAGGCATGTTTAAATTCAGTTACTGTGGATTTATCTACCACGTCTGCTGGAAGTTTGTTCCAAGGATCTACTACTCTTTCAGTAAAATAATATTTTCTGATGTTGCTTTTGATCTTTCCCCCAACTAACTTCAGATTGTGTCCCCTTGTTCTTGTGTTCACTTTCCTATTAAAAACACTTCCCTCCTGGACCTTATTTAACCCTTTAATATATTTAAATGTTTCGATCATGTCCCCCCTTTTCCTTCTGTCCTCCAGACTATACAGATTGAGTTCATTAAGTCTTTCCTGATACGTTTTATGCTTAAGACCTTTCACCATTCTTGTAGCCCGTCTTTGGACCCGTTCAATTTTGTCAATATCTTTTTGTAGATGAGGTCTCCAGAACTGAACACAGTATTCCAAATGTGGTCTCACCAGCATTCTATATAGTGGGATCATAATCTCCCTCTTCCTGCTTGTTATACCTCTAGCTATGCAGCCAAGCATCCTACTTGCTTTCCCTACCGCCTGACTGCACTGTTCACCCATTTTGAGACTGTCAGAAATCACTACCCCTAAATCCTTTTCTTTTGAAGTATTTGCCAACACTGAACTGCCAATACAATACTCAGATTGAGGATTCCTTTTCCCCAAGTGCATTATTTTACATTTGGAAACATTAAACTGCAGTTTCCATTGCTTTGACCATTTATCTAGTAAAGCTAAATCATTTACCATATTACAGACGCCTCCAGGAATATCAACCCTATTGCACACTTTAGAGTCATCGGCAAATAGGCAAACCTTCCCTACCAAACCTTCCCCTATGTCACTCACAAATATATTAAAAAGAATAGGACGCAGAACAGACCCTTGTGGCACACCGCTTGTAACCTGACTCTGCTCAGAATACTCGCCATTAACAATAACTCTCTGATGTCTACGCTTCAGCCAGCTGCAAATCCATTGAACTATCCAGGGATTAAGTCCAATCTTCACTAATTTATCTATCAGCTCTTTATGTGGAACCGTATCAAAGGCTTTGCTGAAGTCCAGGTAGGCAATATCCACGGCGCCACCTTCATCCAACACCTTTGTGACATAGTCAAAGAAATCAATGAGATTAGTCTGACATGATTTGCCTTCAGTAAAGCCATGCTGATTTGGGTCCAATAAGTTATTGTTTTTTAGGTGCTGATTTATCCTCTTTTTGAGTAGAGTCTCCATCATTTTAACTACAACTGATGTCAAGCTAACTGGCCTGTAGTTACCAGCTTCTTCTCTACTGCCCTTCTTGTGAATAGGCACAACACTGGCCATTCTCCAATCCTCAGGAACTTCTCCTGTTAACAAGGAGAAGCTGCGCGCCTGTATTAAAAGATCGCTGCTGCTCTGGGGGGGGGTTTCCAGCTACCCCCGAGCCCGGGTTGGGGGCTCGGGGGTAGCTGGAAAACCCCCCCAGAGCAGCAGCGATCTTTTAAAACAGACCCGCCGCTTCTGAAGCCAAACGCCAAACGCGAACTTCCGCGCCTGAGGAGTTAGCGGCGAAGTAACGTGAAGGATTGGAAGCTCACCAATCGTCCACGTTACTTCGCTCCTGTCCTGGCTAAATCGTGTGGCAGCAAACATGCTTTGGGGGTTTGGTTGGGGGGGAGGGAGATAGGAAGGTGCTACTTCTCCCCCCTAGCCAAACCCCCAAAGCATGATTGCTCCCACACGATTTAGCGGCGAAGTAACGTGAAGGATTGGAAAGCTGAAACCGCACGGCGTTCGGAGGCTTCCGAAACACAGGGAAGGTTAGTGAAAAGGTGCGATGCTTTTCCGGAGAAGCGAGCGATCCGGGAGTCCAGGAGGGGGAGAGAAAGAGAAAGAGAGAGGGGGGAGAGAGAGAAAGAGAGGGATAGAAAGAGAGAGAGAGTGAGAGATGCTTAGTGAGCCTTTCTTTGAAGTTGAGTTTCTTTATTGCTTTCTTTCTTGCTCTTTTTCTTTCTCTCATTTACCTTCCCTTCCTCTATTTCTTCTTTTCTTTCTCCTTCCCACCTTCTACCCTCCCTCCCTCCCTTCACTCATTCCTCTCTTACTCTCCCCTTTCATAAGTTCCAGGGATCGATCGTGAAGGAGAAAGAGAGGGAGAGATCTGGATCCCCCCCTCCCCCGATCGTGTGCGTGTTTTGCAATCCGAGGCTACGGCGCATTTTCAGAACTCGGTTAGCTTGCGCGAAGGTGGCCGGCCGCACGTGATGGAAAAAGGTCTGGGAAGGCTTTGAATCTCCATAGGAGGGAGGGAGAGCGTAGTTAGGATTCTCGAATAGGCACCTCTGATTGGGTTTAATTTGACAGATTGATAGATGAAGCCCTCTGCCCTCTCCAAACGCATCTGGCTAACGGGGCGATTACCTCCCGGCTTCTTACACCCGCCGGAGTTCAGGATGGGGTGGGACGGAGAGACCGGTATGAAGCGAGTGACCTATTCCAGGACTGCAGAGGCGTTTCGCCCGCCCCCCCCCAAGACTGTCTCGTCTTAAGGTTTTAAGGGGAGGCTTTTTATTTCTCTTTCATTCTCTTTCTTGCTTTCTTGCTTTCTCTCTTTTACCTTCCCTTCCTCTATTTCTTCTTTTCTTTCTCCTTCCTACCTTCTTCCCTCCCTCCCTTCCTTCAGTCCTTCCTCTCTTACTCTCCCCTTTCATAAGTTTCCTTGCTTCCTTCCTCTATTCCTGTCCCTTCCCCCTTTCTTTCTTTCTTTCTTTCTTTCTTTCTTGCTTTTTCTTTCTCTCTTTTACCTTCCCTTCCTCTATTTCTTCTTTTCTTTCTCCTTCCCACCTTCTTCCCTCCCTCCCTCCCTCCCTTCACTCATTCCTCTCTTACTCTCCCCTTTCATAAGTTTCCTTGCTTCCTTCCTCTGTTCCTGTCCCTTCCCCCTTTCTTTCTTTCTTTCTTTCTTTCTTTCTTGCTTTCTTTCTTGCTCTTTTTCTTTCTCTCTTTTACCCTCCCTTCCTCTATTTCTTCTTTTCTTTCTCCTTCCTACCTTCTTCCCTCCCTCCCTTCCTTCAGTCCTTCCTCTCTTACTCTCCCCTTTCATAAGTTTCCTTGCTTCCTTCCTCTGTTCCTGTCCCTTCCCCCTTTCTTTCTTGCTTTCTTTCTTGCTTTTTCTTTCTCTCTTTTACCTTCCCTTCCTCTATTTCTTTTTTTCTTTCTCCTTCCCACCTTCTTCCCTCCCTCCCTCCCTTCACTCATTCCTCTCTTACTCTCCCCTTTCATAAGTTTCCTTGCTTCCTTCCTCTGTTCCTGTCCCTTCCCCTTCTTTCTTTCTTTCTTTCTTGCTCTTTTTCTTTCTCTCTTTTACCTTCCCTTCCTCTATTTCTTCTTTTCTTTCTCCTTCCCACCTTCTTCCCTCCCTCCCTCCCTTCACTCATTCCTCTCTTACTCTCCCCTTTCATAAGTTTCCTTGCTTCCTTCCTCTGTTCCTGTCCCTTCCCTCTTTCCTTCCTTCCTTCCCACCCTCCGTCCATTCATTCACCCATTCCTCTCTTGATCGCTTAAAGCCGGTCCCTGGTGCAAAAAGGGTTGGGGACCTCTGTCCTACAGGATTGGGTGGCAGAGAAGTTGAACATATGTAAAATTAAAAGTTTAACAAAGTTTACAAGTTAAGTGAAAGAAACTTCATTATTCATTTATATGTACATGTACATTTCTTCATTAAAAACCAATTAAAATTATTTACATTAATTCCTATGGGGAAAAGTCGTTCGAGATAAGAGCTGCTCGACTTAAGAGCCCAGGTCCGGAACGAATTAAACTCGTATCTCGAGGTACCACTGTACATAGCAAAACTCTTAAAAGATATTTGATTTAAAATATATTAAAAGATAAATTGGGCTGATGATGAATGATGGTTACAATAACCTAACTGTAATAGCCACTACTCATTTGGCTGAATCACTTTGGGCCATACCCACACTGAGCCCAATCCACCTCACAGGGTGATGGTTGTAGGGAAATGAGAAGAAAGTATTGGGTATGTTCACTGCCTTGAGTTACTTATGAAAAGGACAAAGGCAGGATATAAATATTCCTGTGTCTAAATCTTGTTCTACCATTAGTATCCAGTAAAAGGTTAATGAGCAGCTGGATTGAGTTATGTAGATTTGGATTTGGTCTAAAAACAAGGGCTTTGCACAATGTATATGTTAACCAGGTAGTCTGCCTGCAGTGCTGTTTTTAGGGACTGTGCATTGTGTCTTCCACTTGGATTCTTGCTTAACAGTCTATCTACAGCAATCTTTCTTAGCGTTGAAGATGTTAAGAAATTTAACTTCCAGATAGGATGGCCTTTGCTAAGAATTGTAGAAATTGAAATCCAGAGAATCAAGTCAAAGTTTCCAAGGTTGAGAAACACAGACCTACGTTATCCATTAATCAGATTCAGAATGGGGGAGAAAACATCAACATTTTCTTGTATTATAGCAAATCTGCTCATCTTTTGTGCATAGGTTCTTCCTGCTTGACTTCATGTGGATTCAACCTTTTCATTAATAAAAAAAATTGTGCTACGTTCCCCAATTTGATGCTTTCCAGATGTGCTGGATTGTAATTATACAGTATAATCTCCATTTGACATGGCCATTTTGTCATGCAACAATGTAGTGCAGTGCCTTGTATGCTCTGATCTTAAGTGAGTGCATAATACTCACCTGGAAGGATTAATGGCAAATTCAGGCTGGTGACTTTTTGATTAGAAAGCAGTGTTGTTCAATATTGCTTGTTAATATAACTCCAGAATAATTGCTTGTTTGGAACTCTTCACACAACCTTAGTACATTTTAATGGTCTGATTTCTATTCGAGGAATAGGCAGGAGCGTTGGTAGAAACTTTTGAAGCATTCTTCCAAAAATAGTTTTCCAGCTTTTCTAATCTGGCCGTGTCTGGGAGAGGATGAGAGATGTGGTGTAAGATACTTGCAAGATACCAAGTTGAGACTGCTTTAGGGCAGTTCACTACTGTAAAGAAAAATTCAATTCTAAGGGACTTCAGTAAATCTCTGACCCCAGGACAGATGAAAATCCATGTATCTCTGGAATATGAGTGGACATATGCCAATTTTTTTTAGGGGGGGTGTCATTTATGGGGCTTCATGAATGGAACATCCAAAGCTGAAAGAGATTTAAGTATTTTCTCTCACTGGAGGAATTTTAAAAGGTGAGGTGGATGCTTTAAACATCTGCCAAGCTTGAAGTTCCAATTTGTTCCTTTAATCCTCTGTCCAATAGTAACCTCCCCCCCCCACGCACACACAAATATTCACTACAACTACTTTGGTCATGTTAGAAGATCACTAGCAATGCCCTCTGAGGTTCCCAGGCCAAAATGAGCCTTGTTTATTAATGCTAATGTGAAAGGCTACAGCAATTATATAATGAAGAAAAAATGCCCAGCTGATTGTGCACTGGTTCTTTTTTATTTTGTCTGTTGGGGGAAAATATTTTCTTTTTTTTTTAAGAAAACTATTACATTTCAATAAGAGATCATATATAAAGAAAGAAAAAGTATTACAGAAGCATAGAATGACTAGGAAAGAATGGTTCAGAAAAAAGTCAAAATAATGCAGAAAAACAAGAAAAAACGGAGTAATTTCTGACTTTCAGTGCTGTTGTAACTTTGAACAGTCACAAAATGAATAGTTATAGGTCAAGGGCTACCTATACTTCCTGAATAAACGTGATGGAAGTTCCTTAAGAGATTTTTCTGAATAATTGAAGATAGCAATAGCTATTACTACCCTCAGAATTTTGCCCCGCAAAAAACTAGGTCCTCATTTTACCAGCTTCACAAGCAGCCGTCAGAAATAGCCTGCAGTTCTAGATTCTAACCACTGCGCCGCTGTGGCTCTTATGATAAGAGTAGGGAATGTATAGCTCTGGCCTTTGAGCCAAAACTGTAGTTATGATGCCAAACGCAAAACACTAGGCTTGAGTGCGTGATTTTTTTCTTTCCCTTTTCCTTTTTTTTTTTTTGCTTTTTTGTAGCTAAAATATACCAAGGAGGAATTGGACTACAAAGTTCACAGAGGTCACGAAAAAATGTACCAGATGTGGAAGGAATGGTACAAAGGAGAACCTAAGCAGGACCAGAGCAATGGAGCAAATCAGACAGAGGTATCTCAGCATGAGAATGATTCATCTTTTGAAGATACTAAAAAAATAGGGAATGGCCATTGCTCAGTGAAGATTCACTGAGGAGAGGACGAAGGAACACCGAGTCACTGCTGAGGGGGTGTCGAGGGTGCCGAGGGAGAGCGGACAGAGAGCCCGGCACCGGAGGAACATCTTGTCAAGATTAGGAGGGCCCCTACCTCATCAAGGTGCTCAGCTTCAGAAGAATGAGCCAGGACCTTCCGGAGGTGATGAATATTGAAGCACAGACAAAGCATGTTCGAATGAACAAACTAGTTTTATTTTAAAAAAATATAAAAATAAAAATGTCTACGGAGAGACAATATGGCACATCTTATAGCTACAAAGATGAACCGCAAGATGAACTCTAAACTTAGAGACCGCCCTTCTTCTTCAGTAGGGCAGGAAGTGAGCAAACAGGTTACATCACACAGGAGGAGCTACATTACTAGACAGAGTTAACTCTCTAACTACTGGATGTTTCTCAATGTGTATGAAGGCTGGCAATTCCCAGCGCGACACCCCTTCTTTGTCAGTCATCAGAGACATAAGGGACATCAGGACATCAAGACATCAATTCACTTGAGGCACATTTTGTTGGTGAGGTATTCATGTTGATCAGCTGGCAATGGCTTATTCAGCAAGTCAGCGATCTGCTCAGTAGTAGGTATGTACTGAATTTTCACGAATCCTTCTTTCACCTTCTCTCTGGTATTTTGATACCGGATGTGAATGTGCCGTGAACGAGCTCCAACAAATTCAGTTTCAGCAATGAATGCAACTGAAACATTATCCTCCATAATAAAAATTGGTAACATCGGGTTTTCCCAAATACTATTAATGAGAGGAAAAAGAGACATTAATGCATTACAGCAATCAGAAACACATGCATATTCAGATTCAGTTGAAGAGCAAGAAATGAACTTCTGCTGCCTAACTTTCCAAAAGAAAGGACAACCATTTAAAAACATGATATAACCAGAAGTACTTTTACGTGTTTCCGTGTCACTTGCCCAGTCAGCATCAGCATAACAAATCACTTCAGGGTACTCAACATGATCTGGCTCGAGGTACAGCTTTTTGCCTTTTGTGAGCTTCATGTATTTCAGCAACTTCTTTATGCAAGACCAGTGAAACGTGGTTGCTCTCCCAACGTATCTGGACAGTAGATTCACACTCAGTGAAATGTCAGGTCTTGTCCAACTGCTGATGTACAATAGCGATCCAATCACTGACCGGTACAGCGTTTTGTTCTCAAAATCAGGATACTCTCCTCGGGTTAACCTGTAAAAATCAGTCTGCATAGGAGAACGACAAGTATTTGCATCAGACATGTTACAATTTTGCAAAAGCTGGTCAACCTTGCTTTCTTGTGAAAGAGAGAACCCCTTCTCAGTTTTCTCAAACTGAACACCTAGATAATCATTAATATGCCCTAGGCTTTTCAAGGTGAAATGTTGTTCAAGGCCCTTAGCAAAAGTTTGACTAGTGCTTTCATTCAGACCCACATAAACAATATCATCAACATAAACAAGAACAACTTCATAAGTCTTACCTTGCCCTTTTGTGAACACGCATCCATCAGATTCGGACTTAATAAAGCCCATTGAATTTAGCTTTTGGGATAACAATTTGTACCAGCAGAGGGCGCTCTGCTTGAGGCCATATAAAGACTTGCTCAGAAACCAGACTTCACCTTCTCGGTCCTGGAATCCGGGAGCACCTTTGACGTAGATCTCTTCATTCAGATCAGCGTTCAAATAGGCAGTCTCTACATCAAATTGAAAAACTTCTAAGCCCAAAGCAACAGCAGTGATCAGGGCAATCTTGACACTCTCATTTCTGACTGTGGGTGAATATGTGTCAGTGTAGTCATCTGGATAAACTTGAGAGAATCCTTGAGCTACAAGTCTAGCTTTGTACAGCTTTCCTTCATTAGGATTTTGTTTGACTTTATACACCCAGCGTGTGCCAATGACTTTCTTCTTGTTAGGCGGCTCCACCTGCTGGAACACTTTAAGTTTCTTTAAACAGTCCAGTTCGCGTTCCATAGCCTCATACCATTTTTCTTGTTCAGAGTCAGGTAAAAGTTTGATCTGGTGAAAATGATCAGGTGGAAGTGTAAGGTTATTACACATGAAAAGATAAGGAGATTCAGATACTTGCTGTGTAAATCTCTTTGGAGGAGTTCCTTTGGTGGTTCTTTTGGAACGCCTTGGAACGCTGGTCCATCCTTCATCATCATTTCCGCCTTCAAGTTCATCACAAGAGGTTTCCTCTGCGACTGTTGAAGGTTGTTCATCACTTGGGATGTCAGGAACATCTGGCACAGCTCCCTGGTCATCAGGTGTCACCATACCATCCTTGGGAAAATAAACTGAAGTATCATTACTATGTATACTGGACCAATTTGTGTCTTCCTCAAATTTAGCTGAATTGGAAATGTAAACTCTGTGATGAGAGTCAGCAAATTTGTGGTATTTGGAGACTTCATCAAAGCCGATGAATCTCATTCTTTCAGACACGGGACCTCCTTTTCTTCTCTGTTCAACTGGAATGTTAACAGTGGCATAACAACCAAAAATGTAAATGTTCTGGACATCAGGCTTCTTGCCATGAAGCAAGTAATAAGGAGTGTCTTGTATGACGCTACTCCATGTTCTGTTAACAATGTAATTAGCATACCTTAATGCTTCGCCCCAGTATGAAAAGTCCACGTTCGCATCCTCAATGAGACAACGGAACATCGTCTGCAAAATACCGTTCCTCCTCTCACACACGCCATTATGAGCGGGAGTCCCAGGTGATGAGGTCTGCTGGCGGATTCCATTCCTGGCCATCCATCCTTGGAACTTTTGCGACATAAATTCTCCTCCACGGTCACTTTGAATCCGCTTAATCCAGACGTCGTGTTGGGTGAGTATTTCTGCAGCAAAGCCTTTAAAAGCCTCAAACGCCTCTGATTTATGTTTTAAAAGAAAAACATAGCCAAATCGTGAGTAACTGTCAACTACAGTTAAGAAATACTTACGTTTACCAACAGTAGGCCGAAATGGACCGACAACGTCGGTATGGACCAATTCAAAGATGCGTGTACACAGTCGGACAGCAATTTTTGGAACTGGGGAGTGCCGGGACTTGGCTGAGTTACAAATTTTGCAATCTAAGTAAACTTTGCAAGCCCCATCAATTTTGAAACCGTCAGCATATTCAGACATCTTTGCTAAGATGGGGTAAGAAGCGTGCCCCAAGCGACGATGCCATCTGTGAATACACCTGGAATGAAAAGATTTGTTTGTTAACACATGTTTAACATTTGCAATAGCATTTGGAACCTCAGGAGTTTCATTGGCTTTAGGAGCCTTTGAACTAGCGGTGGCACCAGGGTTTCTCTCTGGACCTGTGCTAACGCCCTTTGGAACGCTTATACTTACACCACCTTTACTGGCAGGTTTTGGTTGCAAATAAAAAACACCTTTGATGGGGATGGCAGTAGCAAGAAGTTTGCCATCCTTGATAATGTTAGTGTCAACAAGTTCATAGTTTATTACAACCTTCAATTCTTCTCTCAGGCAATATCCGCTGAGGATGTTGTTCTTGGCAGTAGGAACGTAGAAAACATTTGAGATAAGGGAGTCCAGTTCTTTGACGAAGACTTTTCCTTTTCCTTCCACCTTGGAACGAAGATTACCAACTCCGTATACTTCCTTGACATCAGTCGGGTGTAGCTCAGAGAAGGATTCCTTCCGGCATGCGATGTGTGCCGCTGCTCCGCTGTCCAGGGTCCATAACTCACGAATGTCGTAGAGTGGACTCTTCTCAGAGACGGTGCTGAGGCGGATGATACCAACATAAGTAGGTTTCTCATCTTTTGAGTCTTTGGGAGTTGACTTTGCAGCCCCAGAACTCTTTCCTCTGGATCCTTTCTTGTGCGCGCTCTTTGGCTGAGTTGGATAAGGTGGACTGTCAGTTTCGCCAGGTTTCACACTCTGCACATCAGGAGACTTGCGAGTGTCATCCTTCTTAAAAGGTTTCTGGCGTGGGTACTTAGGAGTACTTGTTTTCTGCTGACCGCCCTTTGCCAAATTAGGTTTAAATGCTGCTGACATGGGCCTAAGTCCAGTGTTCAGCAACTCTGCTTCTTCAGTTAGCATGTTACAGAGTCTTTGAGTAGATTTCTGGGCCATTGGGAGTATGCTGAACTTGTAAACAACTTCCTTCCATTCAGGACCAAGGGAAGTTATAATAGCCGCATTTACTTGATTGTCATCATAGCGGTATCCTCTTTCTTCTAAGTCTTTATGCATTGTTAAAATCTTAGATAAGTGTGGTGCAAGTTCACCCCCAGTTGGAAGTTTAGTGTTATTAAACTTGGCTATCAGTATATAGTTGCCTTCTTCTGATATTGGCCTAAACATGCCATCTAATGACTCTAATATCTGTGCAGAAGTAAAGTCATGTGTGTCATATCTTATTGACAATTGTGAGTCCATGCTCATGAGAATGAGTAGCTTGGCTTTTATGTCAGCTTCTCTTTCTTCTGCAGTCCAGCGCCTTACTGGGGGATTATGTGCAATCCCATCTATGTCATGAGCCAGTAGGTGCAAATTTATTCTGTGAAGCCACTTCCGATAGTTATGTCCATTAGGCAGCAATATAAACTCACCTTTCAGAACAGAAGAGGTGATGGTTTGCCTTGTTGGTGCACCCATCTGAGGTGCTGGGAGTGGTTGGAGTTGAGCCCCAACCCCTCCTGGCAAACCTTGTAGCTGTCCAACTTGGGGAAGTTGTGCTGGCATCTGTGGAATATGGACTGGAGATCTCTGTGGTGAAACAGAAGGACCTGAGACAAATGCATTTTGTTTCTGCATCCTTGCAGCCATATCTGCCTGGGAAAATCCCTGCTTGGTTTCAGGTAATGCCTTTTCCTTTCGGGCATACCATCCACTAGTGGCCGCTGTTGCGTAACTTGCTTCAGTGGGGGAAATCCTCCCTCCTTCTCGGCTTGCATTTGCTAAAAGTTTTTTCTCTTTGGGCTGATAGCCTCCCCCTTCCTCTTTTGGAATGTCTTCTATGTTAGATAAGGCAGGAGGGAAAAAGTGCGTGATCACTGGAGAATGGCTAATGTGCGCATGTCTATCTTCTTTAGAAGAATAGGCATACGTGGCATCTCTCAGGGGCATTTCCTCCATTTTTTCTGTAAGAAGTTTAAGCTGAAGTTTTTTTAAAGATCTTAGCTCCGTTCTGGCATCATCTGCCTTTTGTAAATAACTGGAGTAGATCTGTCTCTGCTCATTAGTTTTCAAAGTAGGAAGGTTATCAAAATGAAGACAGTGGGATTCTAACGAATCAATTTCCTTTTCATCTCTTTCTATCATTTTCTCAATCATCTCCAGAGTTAGGGATGTCCCCTTAATTCTATCAGAAGTGAGAGAACTCAAGTCATCTAGGTGCTTTGTTTTGGCTGACGCCTTTACATGCAAAACAGATGATTGAGATGGGAATAGAGTTAAATAGAGAGGTCCGGTGCCGAGATGGTGATGATTGGGAACGGCAGAAACAACACGAGGGAGAGAGAGAGTGACAGTGGGGAAGAAATGGAGTCAAGTGCCGGAAGTCAGCTGTAACACCAACAGACGAACGAGGACGTTCAGGGGAAATTAAGTTAGCCCCCTCCCGTTGGCAACAGTAGGTGAGAGCTACTGGGGGCCAAGGGGAGTCAAAAAACTAAGGACCATTCTATCTACTCCCTTCCCCCCACTCCCCTCCTTCCCCTCTTAACCTTAATTTTTGTGATCTATGTATATTATTGCTGAAAGACTATGCCCCCTGCGGACTGTGGATGAATTGAAGAACACTGCCCCCCTGTGGACTGATTTAAAAAGACTCCTAGAAAGAGAGGAAATTAAGATCAAGCCTTTTTAAATTAGACTAAGACCTAAGACCTTCGAAGACCAGAAGAACATCATGCCTGGACTGACTGATTACTGATGATTGAAGAATATAAGATCTGTTTTATACCATCAACGAAATTAATTTTTATATTTATATTAACTTGAAATTTTAGTATATATTGTATATAGTTATATTTTAATGGTTTTAGTGTTTTTAAATTGTTATTAATTGCCATTTTATACTATTATTAATTTAATTGACTTTTTAAAGTAATCAGGGTTCTAAGTAATGGATGACTGGGATAAATTTGCTTGTGGCTATGAATGGAATGACTGGTATGATGGAGTGTATGGGGGTGTGGGGGGTGTGGTATGGATGAGTTTATTGATAGTAGAGTGAATGATAGGTCTGGCCCACCTGATGCTCGGGAGACAGGAGAGAAAGGGGCGCCGATCTCTGGGGGGGCAGAGGGTCGAAATATCCCTGTGTTGCTGGGGAGAGGCAGATATGGCGGGGGCCACAGAGTTAGCCATTCCAGGGGAACGAGGGACCGTTGCTTAATAACGGTCCCTTGTTCTGGCTCTGTGAGCCCAACCTTGGGTGCTGGTGGTGAGTGTAACTCTGGCCCTACGCTCAGGTTGCTGCTGCTGAATGCCAGGTCGGTAGTAAATAAAGCTCTCCTCATCCGGGATTTGATCCTGGATGAGGAGGCCGACCTGGCATGTATTACTGAAACCTGGCTGGGCCCGGAGGGAGGTGTTCCTCTCTCTGAAATTTGCCCAGCCGGGTTTCAGATATGGCATCAACCTCGACCCCAGGGAAGGGGGGGAGGAGTAGCTATTGTAGCCAGGGAGAGCCTTTGCCTGCGTAGACTCATTGCACCGGAAATTGCGGGTTGCGAGTCTCTCTTGATGAAGTTGGACTTAGGGGTTCAGGTGGGCTTATTTCTCACGTACCTGCCTCCCAGCTGCGTGTCAAAAGCCCTGCCTGTGCTACTCGAGGAGGTAGCCGGGTTGGCGGTGGAGTTCCCCGGACTCATCGTCCTGGGGGACTTCAACCTGCCGTCACTCGGCGAAACCTCTGGGTTGGCACAGGAGTTCATGGCCACCATGACAGCCGTGGACCTGACTCAAGTAGTACAGGGTCCAACTCACGAGGGAGGGCACGCACCTGACATGGTATTCCTTTCCGAGCAATTGAGTAATGGTCTGAGACTAAAGGGCTTAGAAGTATTGCCTTTGTCATGGTCAGACCATTTTCTACTACGGCTTGACTTCCTGGCTCCAATCCTCCCCCGCAGGGAGGCGGAACCAATGAAGATGTTCCGCCCCAGACGCCTGATGGACCCAGAGGGCTTTCAAACGGCGCTTGGGGTTATTCCAGAGGCACTCGTCCACAGTTCGGCGGAGTCTCTCGCGGAGGCCTGGAACAGGGCTGCGACGGGGGCTCTTGACCGGATTGCGCCTTTGCGGCCTCTCCGTGGCGTTAGACCCCGTAGAGCTCCATGGTTCAACAAGGAGCTCCGGGAGTTGAAACGCCAAAAGAGACGTCTAGAGAAGCGATGGAGGAAGAGTAGGTCTGAATCCGACCGAACACTTGTAAGAGCTTTTATTAAGACTTACAAAGTGGCGCTCAAGGCGGCAAGATGCGCGTATCATGCCGCCTTGATTGCATCAGCGGAATCCCGCCCGGCCGCTCTGTTTAGGGTGACCCGCTCCCTTCTTAACCAGGGGGGAGTTGGGGAGCCCTTACAGAGTAGTGCCGAGGATTTTAACACGTTTTTCGCTGATAAAGTCGCTCGGATCCGGGCCGACCTCGACTCCAATTGTAAAACAGAGTCGACTGACAACGAGTCAGTCGAGGTGACTGGG
The DNA here is from genome assembly GCF_031021105.1 of Erythrolamprus reginae. Classification (NCBI taxonomy): domain Eukaryota; kingdom Metazoa; phylum Chordata; class Lepidosauria; order Squamata; family Dipsadidae; genus Erythrolamprus; species Erythrolamprus reginae. Next base: position 233,742,454 of record NC_091951.1, on the reverse strand, counting down.
GCACGTACTTGTCCACCTGTCTGGGAAGAGTTTGATCTGGTGACACCTGATGAAGTGGACAAGGCCATTGGAGCTGTGAGTTCCGCCACCTGTTTACTGGATCCGTGTCCCTCCTGGCTGGTTTCGGCCAGTCGGGAGGTGACGCGGAGCTGGGCCCAGGAGATTACCAATGCTTCCTTGGGGAGGGGAGTTTTTCCATCACTCTATAAAGAAGCGCTCGTGCGCCCCCTCCTCAAGAAGCCCTCCCTGGACCCAGCTGTGCTTAACAACTATCGTCCAGTCTCCAACCTTCCCTTTATGGGGAAGGTTGTCGAGAAGGTGGTGGCGCTCCAGCTCCAGCGGTCCTTGGAAGAAGCCGATTATCTAGGTCCCCAGCAGTCGGGTTTCAGGCCCGGTTACAGCACGGAAACCGCTTTGGTCGCGTTGATGGATGAGCTCTGGCGGGCCCGGGACAGGGGTTTATCCTCTGTCCTGGTGCTCCTTGACCTCTCAGCGGCTTTCGATACCATCGACCATGGTATCCTTCTGCACCGGCTGGAGGGGTTGGGGGTGGGAGGCACTGTTCTTCAGTGGTTCTCCTCCTACCTCTCTGGCCGGTCGCAGTCGGTGTTAGTGGGGGGTCAGAGGTTGACTCCTAGGTTTCTCCATTGTGGGGTGCCTCAGGGGTCGGTCCTCTCCCCCCTGCTATTCAACATCTACATGAAACCGCTGGGCGAGATCATCCAAGGACATGGGGTGAGGTATCATCAATATGCGGATGATACCCAGCTTTACATCTCCACCCCATGCCCAGTCAACGAAGCGGTGGAAGTGATGTGCCGGTGCCTGAAGGCTGTTGGGGCCTGGATGGGTGTCAACAGACTCAAGCTCAACCCGGATAAGATGGAGTGGCTGTGGGTTTTGCCTCCCAAGGACAATTCCATCTGTCCGTCCATTACCCTGGGGGGGGGAATTATTGACCCCCTCAGAGAGGGTCCGCAACTTGGGCGTCCTCCTCGATCCACAGCTCACATTAGAAAAACATCTCTCAGCTGTGGCGAGGGGGGCGTTTGCCCAGGTTCGCCTGGTGCACCAGTTGCGGCCCTATCTGGACCGGGACTCATTGCTCACTGTCACTCATGCCCTCATCACCTCGAGGTTCGACTACTGTAATGCTCTCTACATGGGGCTACCTTTGAAAAGTGTTCGGAAACTTCAGATCGTGCAGAATGCAGCTGCGAGAGCAGTCATGGGCCTACCTAGGTATGCCCATGTTTCACCATCACTCCGCAGTCTGCATTGGTTGCCGATCAGTTTCCGGTCACAATTCAAAGTGTTGGTTATGACCTTTAAAGCCCTTCATGGCATTGGACCAGAATATCTCCGAGACCGCCTTCTGCCGCACGAATCCCAGCGACCGATTAGGTCCCACAGAGTGGGCCTTCTCCGGGTCCCGTCAACTAAACAATGTCGGTTGGCGGGACCCAGGGGAAGAGCCTTCTCTGTGGCGGCACCGGCCCTCTGGAACCAACTCCCCCTGGAGATTAGAACTGCCCCTACTCTCCCTGCCTTCCGTAAACTCCTTAAAACCCACCTTTGCCGTCAGGCATGGGGGAACTGAAACATCTCCCCCTGGGCATGTTTAATTTATATATGGTATGCTTGTGTGTATGTCTGTTAGTATATGGAGTCGTTTTAAATCTTTGAATTTTAAATTTGTTAGATTATTTATGATTTGTTTCCATGTGTTGTGAGCCACCCCGAGTCTTCGGAGAGGGGCGGCATACAAATCTAAGTAATAAATAAATAATAAATTCTGCCTTGACCATGGTTTGTGGCTAGGCATACTGGGTAAACCTAGACAATTATGATTTATTTGGTAATTATTATTCATTATTAAATGGATTAAATCAGGGATGGCGAACCTATGGCACATGTGGTGGCATGCGAAGCCATTTCTGAAGGCACGTGAGGCATTGCCCTCTGTCAGCTCGGGCCCACTGGTCTGCTGATATTTATAGTTTATACTTTATCAGATTTGTCTGCCACCCCCTCCGAAGACTCGAGGCGGCTCACAGCATAACAGTAGTACAATACATTACCAATCCAATAATAAAAATTAAATCAATTTAAGCAAGTATTAATAACATAATAAAATCCCTAACTATGCAATCACACACATTCAACCTACTCTATCATACAGTAAGGCCAAAAACATAATTAAAAAGAGGGGGAAAGGTGGTAATTATCCCCACGCCTGGCGACAAAAGTGGGTCTTCAACATTTTATGGAAGGCGAGGAGAGTGAGGGCTGGTCGAATCTCTAGAGGGAGTTGATTCCAGAGGGCCGGGGCCACCACAGAGAAGGCTCTTCCCCTGGGTCCTGCCAGCCGACATTGTTTGGTCAACGGGACCTGGAGAAGGCCACCCCTGTGGGATCTAATTGGCCACTGGGATTCGTGCCTTCTTTATGGCCGTTTTTGCTCTCCCCAGAGTTCAGGAAAGCCTCCTGAAGCCATTTTGCTCCAGCAAAAACTGGAACAAAGCCTCCTGGCCTGTTTTTTTGCCATCTCCAGGCTTCAGGAGGCTTTTCTGAACCCTGGGCAAGGGCAAAAAAAGTCCCTAAAAGCCTATTGGAAGTCCGGAGGCTTCAGTGAGGCCTGTCCGCATGTGTGGAAGGGCAACGTAGGGGGGGTTGTGTGCATGCGGGTCTGGAGGGGAGAGCATTGCGTTACAGGTGTGGGTACACACACGCGCCCTATCACCTGCAAGCGCATCCTTTTGGCACCCGGATCAAAAAAGTTTCGCCAACACTGGACTAAATCTTTATCCCCAACGCAAATTGGATCTTGCAACATTATTAAACAAACTATATATTTATGCAAAAATTATTCCCAGAGCCAGAAGAGAGTTGGTGTGTTTCTCAGGATGTATGAAAAGGCTGAGATGAAGAGCTGGGTCAAAGATCCTTTATAGAACATACACAACATACAGAAAATTGCTTGGGGAAGAAAAGAGGGAGGAGATTTGAATTCTGCCACCTGGCATGTACTGCATGGCTGAAATCAAGGGAACGGCAATCAACAATGGTGTCTCCATGCATAAACAAGAATATTCAGTTGCCCTATGTCCGTCTGTCAACCTCTCTCCCCACCCCCTCCCTCCCTTCAGATAATCCCATAGATCAGGGGTAGGCAAAGTTGGCTCTTCTATGACATGTAGACTTCACATCCCAGAATGCCTGAGCTAGCATGATTGGCTCAGGAATTCTGGGAGTTGAAGTCCATAAGTCACAGAAGAGCCAACTTTGCCTACCCCTGCCATAGATGAACACCTATGATGTTCAATTAACAGATCTTTTTGTTCATTTGTTTCATAACAGATGGAATCCCATTCTCTAGCCACATCCTACACTGTTGCACAGAAGATGCAGGAGGTCTGCCAGAATGTCTTAACCAACCTGCAGAGCCTTCCTGAACATCTTCAACAAAAAGTCCAACAGGCTCAGTGTGATTTAACAGAGGTACAAGCTGTCCTCTCTACTGCCACATCCTTCCAGGATCTTCCCAGTGGCTTCATGAAAGAGACCACAGAGAAAATTAACAAGGCCAGAAAGGCTCTGTTTGAAGTCATGGAATATATAGCTAAATACACTTGTCAGCCATGGGTAGAGGGACCCTATTGTCCTGCTGAATATTCAGCAGAGGAATCCATAAAACACAATAACGTATATTAGTTCTTTACTCTTAATAATTTATGAAACAAATAACATATATCAATTCTTCCTATTAATAATATTGAGAACAGAATTAAAAAACATGATAACTTACAACCACTTACTAAATACAGAAGGAAATATAAAAACAAAGGAAGAGCTAACAGAACAGAACATAACTTTGGACTGCTGGCCATACAGGCTAATATTTTCAAAATGGCAAAAAAACATCAAAAACGAAGGAATATTGGCACAGGACACACCCCTTGATAAACTAATATTAGGAAGGGAAAAATTTTTTATAACAAGAATATATAGCTACTTAATAAATTATGAAGTGGAAACTGAAATATCAAAAGATCCAATGACCAGCTGAGCAAGGAACTTTGGCTACAATATCCACATAGACCAATGGGAGACAATTTGGAATAAGAACTACAAAATCACTAAGTCAGCAGCATACAAAGAAAACACTATAAAAATGTTCTAAAGGAGGCATTTGTCACCATCAAGACTAGCACAGATTTTCCCCAAAACTAGACCAAACTGTTGGAGATGTTCAAATCCCTCTGGAACTTTCTTCCATATCTGGTGGAGCTGCCCAAAAATAAAAAAATTATGGAGCAAAATAAGGTCCTGGATATTCGAAATCACGGAAACCAATCTCTCATTCAAACCAGAGATCTTTTTATTAGGAATAATAGACATGAAAATAAAGAAAACAGTTTACTATATAATCCAACACATTATAATAGCAAGTAGAATATCAATAGCTCAAAACTGGAAAAGGGAAGAGGTACCATCAGACAGAGACCTGATTAAAAAAATATTTGATTGCGCCGAGTATGACTCCTTAACACAAAAACTGAAAGACAACAAGGAAACAAAAAATATAACCACATGGGACAAGTTCTATAACTGGATCAATGAAAGGGAGAGAGTTATGGAAGGGAACAGAAACAAAACACAATAAAACAAATTATAAAAAGATCAAGAATAAAAGGAGAGAAGGAGAAAAACAAAACAAAACAATTTATTTGCTTGCTCGCTGACTTTTTTTTTTCTTTTTTAGGATCGAAATCAATTATAACTATAACAATCATAATATTAAATACATCATTTAGAAAAGGAAGTTTTAGACTAACGATTAAGCAAACTTTAAGAAATACGATTTCGCTGACAGAATAGCCGGGAAAATAAAAACAAATATAGCTGCAGATTGGCAGCGGGGGGGGGGGGGGGCTGTTTTATGTTCAATGTTATTGTTGAATGTGGTTTGTTCGACCCTATTGGAAACAATGAACAGATGCTTATGATATGAACACCTTGTCCTGTCAACACTGTTTTGTATTGTGAACTGGGGTCTTCCGATGCATTCCTTGGACAAGACTTAGGTGGCTGGGCTCTTAGAAAATGAGAGAAATTAGTAAATGGATTGACCTTTTAAAAGTAATTATTAGCCACTTCCATATTATGCATGATTCTTTTAATATTATATACAGTGATCCCTCGAGTTTCGCGATCTCGATGTTCGCTAAACGCTATATCGCGAGTTTTCAACCCGGAAGTAAACTCCACCATCTGCGCATGCGTGCCCTTCCACGCATGCGTAGATAGTGGAGTTTCCCCACCGGGCAGAGGCTTCCCTGGGTCTTCCCCCACTTGCCCCGGTAAGACAGCGGCGGTGCGAGCAACGGGGCGGGCGGGCGGCACGCGCGGGGGAAACCCCTGCTCCGCTTCCCAGCTGAGAAGCGGAGCTAGGGTGTCCCCAAGCGCGCGCGCGCTTCGGGACACCCCCGGCTCCGCTTCTCAGCTGGGAAGCGGAGCTGGCAATGGCGGACGCCACGCGCGAGCGCGGGGATACCCCAGCTCTGCTTCCCAGCTGAGAAGCGGAGCTAGGGTGTCCCCAAGCGCGCGCGCGCTTCGGGACACCCCCGGCTCCGCTTCTCAGCTGGGAAGCGGAGCTGGCAATGGCGGACGCCGCGCGCGAGCGCGGGGATACCCCAGCTCTGCTTCCCAGCTGAGAAGCGGAGCTAGGGTGTCCCCAAGCGTGCGCACGCTTCGGGACACCCCCGGCTCCGCTTCTCAGCTGGGAAGCGGAGCTGGCAATGGCGGGCGAAGGGCGGGCGGCGGTGGAAGTAAAAACACCATCTGCACATGCGCAGATGGTGTTTTTACTTCCGCACTGCTACTTCGCGAAAAATCGATCATCGCGAGGGGTCCTGGAACGGAACCCTCGCGATGATCGAGGGATCACTGTAGTTGTAAGTGTACTTTATGTTGACTACTAGCCAAATACTCAACTGTATAACTTAAGAATTTTAATTACTATAGAGATCTAGGTTTTTAATAAGTGAGAGGCAATTGTACATTTGTTTACACAAATAAAATTGCAATTAAACAGCTGTGATGTGGCAATGTGTAAGTGGCTTGAAATAGCGGGTTCTAATATTTGATCTGGTTCCTGAAGGTTGCAATTTATTATATTCCATTTTAGAGGTTAGATAGGTTGTTTGATTCATTCTTGCAGGCAACTTCAAAAGAAGTCTCTCACAAGGATCAGTTTCTCTGCACGTATGCAGCTCTATCAAAAACCTAACTGCCCAAAAATAGTTTAATTCCTTTTTATAAAGGTTCACTGATGTTAGACTTGCCTCCTGCTGTGCCCAGTCTCAGAATTACTAGACATAGCTTATTAAACATGCTAATATTTATTTATTTATTTATTCTTTGTCCAATATACAATACATATGAACTAGAATAGACATTAAGTAATATAAATAAAGATAGAAAGTAAGAAAGAAGAGAAGTAGAAGAAATGGAGAGAAAATATATGATATATGAGATAAGGAAAGACAATTGGACAGGGGACGATAGGCACATCAGTGCACTTATGTACGCCCCTTACTGGCCTCTTAGGAACCTGGAGAGGTCAATCGTGGAGAGTCTTAGGGAGCAATGTTGGGGGCTGGGGGCTGACACCACTGAGTCCGGCAATGAGTTCCATGCTTCGACAACTCGATTGTTAAAGTCATATTTTTTACAGTCAAGTTTGGAGCGGTTAATATTAAGTTTGAATCTGTTGTGTGCTCTTGTGTTGTTGCTGTTGAAGCTGAAGTAGTCGTTGACCGGAAGGACGTTGCAGCATATGATCTTGTGGGCAATACTTAAATTGTGTTTTAGGCGCCGCAGTTCTAAGCTTTCAAGATCCAGGATAGTTTGTCTATTTTCGTAGAGTATTCTGTTTCGAGTGGAGGAGTGAAGGGCTCTTCTGGTGAAATACCTTTGGACGTTTTCGAGAGTGTTGATGTCTGAGATGTGGTGTGGGTTCCAGACAGATGAGCTGTATTCGAGAATGGGTCTGGCATAGGTTTTGTAGGCTCTAGTCAGCAGTGAGAGATTGCCAGAGCAGAAGCTACGTAGGATCAGGTTAACAACTCTGGAAGCCTTTTTGGCGATATTGTTGCAGTGGGCTTTAGCACTTAGGTCATTTGTTATTAGTATTCCAAGGTCTTTTACTGAGTGTGGGTTGGCTGAGAGAATTTGTTTATTCAGTTCATATATGTGGTTTGGATTCTTTTTGCCGATATGGAGGGTAGAGCATTTGTTGGTTGATATTTGAAGTTGCCAGGTGTTAGACCAATCTGAGACAAAGTCGAGGTCTTTTTGGAGAGTGAGTGTGTTGTCAGTGGTGTTGAAAAGTTTCACATCGTCGGCAAAAAGCACACAGTTGCTTGCGATATTATCGCAGAGGTCATTGATGTACAGGATGAAAAGAGTAATAGAAATAAAAGTTCAGAAAGGACCAAACAGAAGGAGAGGAGAATTGGGTTCTTGCTCAAGTCTCTCATCAAAATAGTGCAGTGATGGAGGTTTTTGTGAAAGAGGTAGGTGAGGAGGATTTAGAGGGGGTTTTCAGGGACAAGGAGGAAATGAATGGCTAAAGAGGTCAGAAAGAACAATTAACAGAAAATCAAAGGGTGGAACTACAACAGAATCAATGTGGCTGCTGCATGGAGGAGAGATATGCTTAGTAAACTACAGACAACCATTAGGTTTTAACTCTAGGTGTCAGCCTTCCAGAAATCCCAATAGGAGATTCCAGGGGCGGAGATTTGACGTCACGGAGACGTCCTTCCTGGACGGCCGAAACGGGGACTCCAGGAAGGATGTCTCCGTGACGTCAAACCTCCACCCCTGGAATCCCCTATTGGGATTCCCCACCTCCGTTTGCACCTCCTGACTGGCCGACAGCTCCCCGGCTCTTCTGGGAAGGTGACAGCTGGCCAGTGGCGCTTCTTGGCATTCTCCTGAACCTGAACCCGAACTTTTGCCGAACTTCCGGGCTTGGCATTCGGGAGAATGGCGAGAAGCGCCCCTGCTGTTTCGGAAGGTGACAGCCAGGCGACGGCGTTTCTCGGCATGCTCCCGAACCCAAACTTTTGCCGAACCTTTGGAAAAGTTCGGGTTTGGGTTCGGCATACCGAATTTCGCAAAGTTTGGTACGAACCCGAACTTTGCGATTTTGGTTCGCCCAACACTAATTATGGCCATTAACTCACAGAGCTTGTTGCTCAAGCTTCGAGCATTCGTGCACATTACCCTAAGAACATTATTATCATTATTAGTTTTCCCCTTATCATCAGCAACTACATCTATTTTATTTACAGCTCTCTTTTCATAAACTTCAAGCAACTGATTTATCATCATTGATCCGGGACAGAAATCATCCACGTCAGTTACATCTCTGTCCCCTTTACCTAGTTTAAATGCCTGTCCAAAAAAGTTCTGAACTCCTCACTGAGCACCTGGGTCCCTCTGTATGAACCTAGAACTTTCAATTAGTAAGAATAAGATGGAGCAGCCAAATCTATGTTAAACCCCTAATGAAATGTATGGTCTTTAAATGTATGGTCTTTTAAGCCCATCAAATTTTCACAGAAACTGGTTTTGAAAAGATTTTGACTACTAAGCCCATATAATATGAAAAATCAAAATTAAGTTAAGAAAGCCCATAACTTTGTATTGAGAATCTAGATTTGCATGTCCAGCTGGTCTAACTATAATCTAGTATCGTGTCATGCTACAGGTGAAACTTAAAAAATTAGAATGTCGATGTATATGCCATGTATATGATATAGACCAGTCTAAATAAATAAATGTACCCGTATATACTCGAGTATAAGCTGACCCGAGTATAAGCCGAGGCACCAATTTTTGCCACAAAAACTGGGAAAACGTATTGACCCGAGTATAAGCCGAGGTTAGAAAATGCAGTGGCTACTGGTAACTTATAAAAATGGAAAACAATAAAATTACATTAATTGAGACATGTTTTAGAATATTTATTTTAAAGAAAACCAGTAAACTAGCTCTGTAAATTTAAAAGAGGGTAAACAAATTAACAATATTAACAATAAATTAAAAAGTAAAAAAAGTAGCTCGATCAGCAACAAAGCTAAAACCTAAGAGTTAAAATCCTTCAAAACTGGATTCCTTCTCATCATTAATTGGATTTACATTATTGTTCTGTTTTTATATATGCTGTGAGCCACCCTGAGTCCTTGGAGAGGGATGGCATACAAATCCAATTAAATAAACAAACAAACAAACAAACAAATAAATAAGTGTATCCAAAGAAGAGCTTCAGCATTAGCTGCTGTGAGGTTATCAGCATAGAAAACCAAATAGATAGATAGATAGATAGATAGATAGATAGATAGATAGATAGACAGTAGATAGAAAGATAGATAGACAGTAGATAGAAAGAAAGATAGACAGACAGACAGAAAAATAGATAGATAGATAGATAGATAGATAGATAGATAGATAGATAGATAGATAGAAATAGATACAGATAGATAGATAGATAGATAGATAGATAGACAGACAGACAGATAGAAAAATAGATAGATAGATAGATAGATAGATAGAAAAATAGATAGATAGAAAAATAGATAGATAGAAAGATAGAAAACTAGATAGATAGATAGAAATAGCTACAGATAGATAGACAGACAGACAGACAGATAGATATAGATAGAAAGATAGATAGACAGACAGACAGACAGACAGATAGAAAAATAGATAGATAGATAAATAGATAGATAGAAAGATAGATAGATAGAAAGATAGAAAAATAGATAGATAGATAGATAGAAATAGATACAGATAGATAGATAGATAGATAGATAGATAGATAGATAGATAGAAAAATAGATAAATAGAAAAATAGATAGATAGAAAGATAGAAAAATAGATAGATAGATAGATAGATAGATAGATAGATAGAAATAGATACAGATAGATAGATAGACAGACAGACAGACAGACAGATAGATATAGATAGAAAGATAGATAGACAGACAGACAGACAGATAGAAAAATAGATAGATAGATAGATAGATAGAAATAGATACAGATAGATAGATAGATAGATAGATAGATAGATAGATAGATAGATAGAAAAATAGATATATAGAAAAATAGATAGATAGAAAGATAGAAAAATAGATAGATAGATAGAAATAGATACAGATAGATAGATAGATAGACAGACAGACAGATAGATATAGATAGAAAGATAGACAGACAGACAGACAGATAGATATAGATAGAAAGATAGATAGACAGGCAGACAGACAGATAGAAAAATAGATAGATAGATAGATAGATAGATAGAAATAGATACAGATAGATAGATAGATAGATAGATAGATAGATAGATAGATAGAAAAATAGATAGATAGAAAGATAGACAGATAGAAAAAGAATTCCTGTCTAGCTCTGCCTCACAACACATTATTAGATCCTATCCAAGCAAGGACAGCAACTACCACAAAATACCATTTTTTAAACAGTTTAAATCCTTTCAAAGGAGGGGGAGGAGAATCTGACAGCAGGGGGCCTTTTTAATCCAACTAAGGGCAATGCAGAGAGAGCAAGGAATAGTTACTGTAAACCTGTTGACAAATACACACAGGGAGTAAAAAAAAAAAGCCACTGGGTTTCAGCAAGAGGTAGCTGGCTTTTTTCACGGTGGGGGGGAGAGGGGGCATGCACACACGCACACACGCACACACACACACACACACACGACCTCACCAGAGGGGACAAAAGCTGGTGCCTCCTCGCTCTGGCTCAAGCAATGGCGCCCTTGTGTGGTGACTTTGTCAATGACCCGAGTATAAGCCGAGGTTGTGTTTTTCAGCCCATTTTTTGGGCTGAAAAACTCGGCTTATACTCGAGTATATATGGTATATGACACAGAGCAGGCTAAATAAATAACATTTGCTCCCAAATAGAAATATCCGGTGTAACCATTTCTTCCTGTTGCCTTGTCTTCTTTTGCCTTGGTATTTTATCGCCAACTGGGTTTCTCCCACTTCGGACTAGTTCACAAGAACCGGTAAGCACTCGCTGGTGCCATTACAATAATGTCACAAAACCGGATTGGTCAGTGCTGGTCCATGGGCTATAAAGATGATTCTCGACTTATGACCAGGATTGATCCCAAACTTTCAGCTGTTAAGTGAGACATTTGTTAAGTGAGTTTTGACACATTTTACTACCTTTTTTTGGCCATTGTTGTTAACTGTATGTGATAAGTTATTAACATGGTCGCTAAATGAATTTGGCTTCAGCATTGATTTTGCTTTTCAAACGGTTGCAGTAGATGATCAGATTTATTTATTTATTTATTTAATTGGATTTGTATGCCGCCCCTCTCCGAGGACTCGAGGCAGCTCACAGCATTTACAAAAACGAGAACAATCATATAAATCCAATTAATACTACATTAAAAACAACCATTAAATTCTATTAAAAGAAAGTAAAATCTATCAAACCAATTATTCAACACTCATACTTGAAACATTCATTGATCAGGGGGAAGATGTAAATGTCCCAAGCCTGGCGGCAAAGATGAGTTTTTAAGCTCTTTTGGAAGGCAAGGAGGGTGGAGGCAGTGAGAATCTCTGGGGGGAGCTGATTCTAGAGGGTTCCCCTAGGTCCCACCAGCCGACATGGTTTGGTTAACGGGATCCTAAGGAGGCCAACTCTGTGGGATCTCACCGGTCGCTGGGATTCGTGCGGCAGAAGGCGGTCTCGGAGATAATCTGGTCCTATGCCATGAAGGGCTTTATATGAACTTGGGAGACAGCAGTGGTCATAAGTATGAACCAATTGCCAAACATCTCAATTTGATTACATGATCAAGGGATTGATACAAGTTTGAAAAGTGGTCATAAGTTCCTATTTTCAGTGCCATTGTAACTTTCAACAGTCACTAAATGAACTTTAAATGAAGCCTAATGACTACTTGTCCTATGTCTACCTAATCCTGTTTCCAATATTTTGAATTCTCCCATTACAGGAAGAATAAAAACTATAGCGATATGATACAATGGATATTTTAGAACCAAAAATGCAAAATTGGATTTAAAAGGAAGTCAGAAATTGTTCAGTTTCCGTGAAGCGTGTGCTTTCATATTTCATTGTATCTGATTTTGTACAAATTGGAAAACTGGTTACTTTAAACTGGGTGTCTATTTTTATTTTTATTTTGTTCCTAGTGTATATTTGGAAATTTAAAATAGAATATATTTGCTACTACCAAGTCCGTTCCTGAGGAAAGAAGAACTGTCTCTCTATATATATTAGGGCAGTGAATGTATTTCAGTACAGAATCTCTCTAATGTGAAGTCCCATTATCAGTAACAGTAATCCTCAACTTAAGACTGCAATTGAAGCCAGAATTACATTTGTAAGTTGTTGCAGTCCTAAATCGAGGCATCACATGGATTCCAGAAGGATGCAAACAGTGACAAATGTAAGGCAATTGCCGAGCATCTAATTGCAATTATGTAACCATAGATGTAGGGATACGCAGCCCCCATAACTCATAATATAAGTGGAGAGAGAGAGTTGGACTAAAAGTCGATTCCGCCCTAGGATGCCATGATGCCCTCTGTGCTTTGTGCCACAATGATGGTACTTCCCTGTTGTTCATGAACAGACAACTACCCACAGGAAATGCAGAGGCCAAAGGTCACCAAAAGAGTCAGCCACTGGCCTCCCCTAGACCCAGGTAGACATAGACAATGGCTATTGTTTACCTGTTGCCAAGGGAACCAGATTGTCAGTTGCCCTGATAAGCCCCTCCCCCCCAGAGCATTCTAACCGGGTGAAATCTAAGGATGGCAGCCAGAAAGTGCTGCAGGGTAAGTGTTGGTATCTCAAATGGGAGGAATCTGGCAGTAGGGGAGGAAGTTCATGCTTCCCAACTCTTTTAACATGTCTATTTTATTTCACAGAGATTTTGGAAATATTTGCGAAGAAGACTTTGCTGCTGCACAGGAGAAGAGGAGGTCATTCCCAGGTACCACCTCCCCCTTCTCCTTAAACCCTGGCCATGGTGGGACAACACCAGGATAGGGCAGCCAAAATTTTTACTAAGGCCATGGTTCCCAACGTGGGGCCCACGCCCTACAGGGGGGCAATTTGATTTTTAATGGGAGCGATTGGAACCTTGTTTAAACCAAGTTAATGGCCTTTTAGGCTTCCTTTGGCTGAGGAGTTCACTTTTGAATAGTAACAATTATATGTCAGGGGGGTCACAATTTTAGAGATGCTTAGGTGGGGTATGGTCAAAGAAAGGTTGGGAACCACTGTCCTAAGGGCATTGCGTGAGGGTGCAGATGGTCAGGATGAAGCCAGAGTCAGCACCCAGTTAAGGGTTTTTCAGTTGTTAGGAATCTTTGAATTATACTTTTTTCCATCTGTTTGCCAATCAGATATTTAAGAATTGCTACTAATCCATTTGAACACTTTTAATTATTCAATTTTTTCTAGTTTTTTTCTTACAATGCTTATAAACTCTTAGTTCTCATTATAAACCGTAGAACTATTTCTTTTTTTAATGGTAATTTCATTTAAGATTACAATTTGCAACAAAGTAACAATTTACAAAGTAGTGTATCTGTAGAGGAAGAAACTCTTAAAGTTAATTTCTAGGTTCATTGTTCAAAATATTTTTAGTATGTGCAATGTTAAAATATTTTGCTTCATTCTATATTTATAAATTGAGGGTGAGTGATTTTTTTATAATTGTAATATTTCATCTATTTTCCTTTAATGCCCAAATTTTAGACTTTTTAATTTTTTTATTTTTTAAATAATTCAAAATTATATTTTCCTATGAGAATGGGTCTTTATAATTAACTCCAAAATGTTATTTCAAATTTATCTGAACCCATAGCCATTTGAAACTTTTTAAAATAAAAATTTTTATACTCTTTCGCTATTTATTCCTTAAAGTTTGTCCTTCGTAACTTCTTTCAGTAAGGATTGAAGGAAACTTCTTCAGTTCTGTAGAACATATTGATTTGTTACTTTGTTGTAAAATTGTAATCTTAAATGAAATTACCATTAAAAAAAGAAATAGTTCTATGGATTATAACGAGAACTAAGAGTTTATAAGCATTGTAAGAAAAAACGAGAAAAAATTGAATAATTAAAAGTGTTCAAATGGATTAGTAGCAGCGGGAGAAGAATCCTCATCCCAGCACCCTGAGAAGCGAAACGTTTTATTCACTCTGGGCAGTCGAGAGAAAGGAAAATCAGGACTTTATTTACTTTATTTAAAAGGTGCCACCAAATCCCTGGTGTTTCCAAATCCCCAGTGGCTCGCTGAGCGCAGTTGTCCATGAGCGGCTGTAGGAGAGCGGCGGTGGCAGGGGAGGGTCAGGAGGGAAATAAACTTGGACAATGGCAGCATCTCCGTTTGGATGGGCCTGTGAGGGGGATGGCTGTTGCTTTGCAATTCTCTGCCTCTCATCGACAACTGCGGGAAAAAGCAATCACCTCCAGCGCTCCCACTCCAGCCTGTACTTTATTCATAAGGCAGTAAACCTGGACAATGAGGGAGTTTTCCAGCTGAAAGTGGTTGCTGCCCATCCCTAGGCACCGCTGAAGGTCTGCAGAGTCTGTAAGATCCTCTCCCCAAAATGACTTTCTGTGCATAGGGGCCTTCAGGGGCAAAAAGATGGGCAGGCTGACAGGCAAGGCTGAGAAAGGAGAGGCTCGGCTAGAGATGGATGTTTTTGACATGCCACCTTCTTCTTTTGGGCAGGACTGAAGGAGGAGGAAGAGGAGGAGAAGAGACACCTCCTGGAGTAAGTATGCTTCTGCAACGTGGCCAGTGGGTGGCCATTCCTCAAATCTGGGTGGGGAAAGGGTGGAAATCCCACTGGGGGGAACTTGGCCAGCCTAGAAAACTTAAGAAGAGCTCTTTGGATTTTTTTTACTTGCAGGTATCGATGGCTGGGGCTGCCAGGACCCCAAATACATCGAAGCCTGGCAGGGACCTGCCCTTCGTGGGGTGAGTGTCCTCTCATCCGAGGGACTCTGAAGCCCCCAAGAAGGTGGCTAGGAGTAAGGTTTACAAGAGGGGAGGCATCTCTACCCTCTGCCTCTACTTTGGCTAACAGAAGAATGACTCAGGCCCTTCGTTCTCTCCCCAGGATGGAGATCCCCAGAAGATGGACTCCAGGGCTCTCCTCTATTAAGGAACTGGTAAGGCCACTGGTAAGACCCCCTCCCCACTGTAATGGCAGACATCCTGCCAAGAAATTATGCCAATAGATTTAATATTTGCCTTCTTATTTCAGGAGCCACAAGATGAAGAAAATAGCCAGGGTTCAGGGTAGGTAAAAAAACGTGCAGAGGGGAGGCGTCTCTGCTTCTGCTGCTGCTGCTTGTGTCACAGGACAGGTGGCACAGGGCAGTCCCACTGGCAGGCCAAACCCCTTGTCAGGCCAGCTGGAAGGGCTCTTGGAGCGTCTACATGGCCACTTTTGCAAAATGGGCCATGGCTGATTTTGATCTTTGTCCCCTTTGTTTTCTTCCCCCAGAGACACCACCTATACGATCTGGCAGCGAGAGCCCTCGGAGGTAAGAAACCCTTGGCAGGGGGGCAGAGGGTGAGAGGGTTAGGGCGATGCCTTGACTCCTGATGGGAGGGGGAGAAATTATGGTAGATATCCTTCTAAGCTTAAGGCTTGTAAAGCTTTCTCCCCCTCCCATCAGGACTGAAGGCATCGCCCTAACCTTAAGGCTTGCTGTTGGCCCCTAGGGCCTGATGCGCCCTCTCCTTTCTCAATCTTACTGGGACGCAGAAAGCTTAGGATTTAGCCTCCATATCTTCATTTGCAGGATTCGATGACAGCTCAAATGGGGTCAGGGAGCAGCCTGGACCTGGCCTCATTTTTGGGATCCTCCAGCCCTTGGGTAAGTAAGACAAAGTGTTCTCAGTTGGGGAGGGGTGGAGTCCCCCTAGTTAGTTCTCCTAACCTGACCGAGCTGTGCTGGAGCGTTCTGGGCAGCGGAGCATGGGGACACCCGGCCCTTGGGAGATGGTACTTAGGTTAGCCACATGCCCCCAAGCTCTGGTGCCAATGGCTCCTTTGCCACAAATCAGCAGGGACTGGTGTCCTTAATGGAGAATGGGATTATTGTCATCCACAGGATTCTCAGGACAGTTTCACTGATTTGGGCAGCCTGGACGAAGACACCCCGGACAGCTTGGAACGCCTCATCCAGGAATTAGAGGTATGTATTCTTTTTTCTTTTTTTAAAATAATTTTTATTTACATACAGTGGTACCTCGGTACTCGAACGCTTTGGTTCTTGTACATTTCAGATAACGAATAAAATTTTCAGCAAAAATTTGCTTCGGTATCTGAACCCACCCTTCCTGCAGCTTGGAGCTCTTATACAGCTCCTCGGCCCCCTGAAGCTGCTGGGATTGCAGCAGCCCCCACACTTCCTGCAGCTTGGAGTACCGAATTTATTTATCCCATTGGAAATAAAGAAAATAGATTTAATTGGTTCTTAGAGAGTTAACAGGGGCTGGGAACCAATTAAATCCATTTCCATTATTTCCTATGGGATAAATAAATTCGGTACTCGACCAAATCGGTTCTCGACCACACTTTTGGAACGAATTGTGGTCGAGTACCGTGATACCACTGTGTATATAATAAGACAATAACGACAAACAGTACATTTACATAAAATACAGAGAACAGAAAAAACAAGCAAGAGATATATTTCTTCTCTTCTCCTGTAGTAGAGACTGTTGACAGCGTCCTCTCTTTAAAAAAAAAAAAAAATTCTTGGCGGTGTTAAGACCAGTGGTTTGAGTTGTATGTTGTTATAGTTGAACTCTTATGTCGTAAGTTCTTATCAAATAAACCAAGCAAAAAACTATATGGACTTTTTAAAAAAAGATTGTTCTTTAAGTTGTTTCTTTATCTCGTAGCACTATAAAGACTTAAAGAGGAAGGCATAGTAATAGATTGGCTTCCATATTACCAAATTCAAAGCAGATATAAAAGGGACTTGGTAAAATTTGGAATATGTAATAAACAAAATGAAATAGACAAAATATTGACAGGATCTGACAAAAAATTTATAACCAAAATGTATATTTATCTATTAAACTACGAAAACATCGAAGAAATTGTTAAACCTAACATGATATCTTGGATGACTAACTTTGGATATGCAATTCAGCTAGAAGACTGGGAAAAACTATGGTCAGTTAATTATAAGATGACTTTGTCAACACCATATAAAGAAAATCTTTATAAAATGTTCTTCCGATGGCATTATGCGCCAGCACGCCTAGCCAAAATGAATGTAAACATTAGTAACAAATGTTGGAAGTGTAAAAAAGAAGTGGGAATATACTACCACATATGGTGGCAATGTAACGAAGCAAAAAAAATTTGGATTCAAATTAGGGCATGGATGGAAGAAATATTGGGCTATAAAATTGAAATAAAACCGGAAATGTATTTATTAGGCATAATTAGAGGCAAACATAGCAAAGAAAATTACTACTTAATAAATCGCTTACTTACTGCTGCAAGATTAACATATGCACAAGTCTGGAAACAAGATAAGATTCCAAACAAAGAAACGGTAATTAAAAAAATATTAGACTGCGCCAAATTTAGCAAATTAACATACGAAATTCAAAACCAACAAAATAAGGACTATTACAAAGTGTGGGGAAAAATTTACAACTGGGTGGAAATTAAGAAAAAGGTATAGTAAATAGAATTGTTAAAAAATAAATCTTGTAAATATATCAAGTGTAAATGTTTAATGTTGTATTGTTTGATGTCTAAATGTTTGTAAGTCATATAAAATTATATATATATATATATATAAAGGGGTGTTCTTTTATTTAACCAAATGTAAAATTATTCCCATATTTGGGAGTATTTTGTTTTTTCTTTTTCTTTTAGTTCCATTGTTAGTTTATCTGCTTCAGCACAATCTAACATTTTTTTTATTAAATTCCTTTCATTTGGCATGTTTTCATTCTTCCAAAATTGTGCGATAGCTATTCTCGTTGATGTTATTAGATGTTGTATTAGGTAATAATGTTCCTTATTCATCTGATTTTCAATAATGCCAAGCAAAAATATTTCAAGTTTCATTTCTAGTTCAATCTTAGTTATTTCCTTTATCCATTTCTGAAGTTTCTGCCAGATTCCTTTAACTTGTCTGCAGGTTCACCACATATGAAAATATGAACCTTGTTTCTCACCACACTTCCAACAGTTAGGCTTGAGGTTGGTGTACATTTTTGCTAGCCTTTCAGGGGGCACATGCCACCTATAAAACATTTTTATTGCATTTTCTTTGTATGCGGTGGATTTTGTGATTTTGTAATTGGTATGCCATATTTTTTCCCATTGGTCCAATTGTATTGTGTGACCTATATTCTTTGCCCAAGCAATCATATTCCCTTTTACTATTTCTTCCACGTTTTGGTGTTCTTGGAGTATTTTGTAAATGTTTCTTGTGGGGTCCTGATAAGATTTTATCTAATGGAGTGTAGTTTTTCTGTATTCCATATTTCTTTATGTCTACATGGAATCTAGATGATATTTGGTGATAACACCACCAATCCACTTTTATTCCTTCTTCATTTAGCTGTGTTCGTGTTTTTAATTTTGAGTCTTTATCTAATAAGTGTGAATAGTTTAATAGTTTTTGTCGACTTATAGTGTTTGGGTAAATTATTGCTTCTATGCTTGAGAACCATAGTGGTATTTTAAAATAATGTTGCTTCCTAATTAAGTTCCAGTTGTCTATTAATGACTTCCTTATCAGATGGTGTTTAAAATATGAGTGTGTAGTAGATTTGCTGTCCCAAATGAAACTGTGCCATCCGGACTGGATATCATATCCTTCCAAAGCTAGTAGTCTTGTATTTTGAAGTTTAACCCATGTTAGGGCTGCTGCTCGGTAATAGAGTTTGAAGTCGGGTAAGCCAAGTCCGCCTTGCATAGGGCTATCTTGTGTCCATTTAAGTCTAATTCTGGTCTCTTTTTTTCCCATATAAATTTGGATATTAATTTGTCTATATTTTTTTAAAAAAGGTTCCTTCTAATTTAATTGGGATTGTTTGGAAGTAATATAGAAATTTGGGTAATATGGTCATTTTTATTGTGGCAATTCTTCCTAGTAATGAGATTGGTAATTTAGAATGGGATCATTGTCGTCCACAGGATTCTCCAGAGAATAGTCCGGCGAATTTGGGCAGCCTGGAAGGAAACACCCCGGACAGCTTGGAGCGCCTCCTCCAGGAGTTAGAGGTATGTATTCTACCCTCTTCAGGGATCAATGCCTTGCTTTGCGAAGCTCAATGAAGCAATGAGCTATGCTGTGCAGGGCCACCCAATCAGACAGGTCCTAGTGGGGGATGCTGGCACAATGTGGTCTACTGGAGAAGGAAATGGCAGCCTTCTCCAGTATCCTTAGTAAGAAAACCCCAAGAAAAGCATCAAAACAATGCCAGAAGACGAGCCCCTCAGATAGGAAGGAGTCCAATATGCTACATGGGAAGAGCAGAGGGCAAGTACAGAAAGAGCAAACTGGTACTAACAACAGCCTTTCCTTCCTTCCCCAGGAGCTGCAACAGAAGGAGGAAGAACCAGCTCCAGGCACCTCCAGAGGTGAGTTGGTAGTTGGCTGTGAAAAGCCTGCAGGGAATGCGGAACTCCAAAAGACTGCGCTACGTAGTAATGGGCAGGACCCAGAATGGTTGGAAACGCTATTCCGGCAGCGGCAATGGAGTGCATAGTCTCGCTCCACTGCCGCCGGTCTTGCAGGCGCAATGCACGCACAACCTAAGCAATTCTGGCAGCTAAAATCACTTGGGTTTTGATTCCATGCGTGCACAGAATTTTTGCTGCTGGAAGAACGTCTGCACACGAGATTACGGTTGCTCCACATGCGCAGCATCCGGAATCTCACAGCAAGAAGATACAGCAATGATAAATAGCCAACCTACATAACACTAAAGAAAGATACAGCAATGATAAATAGCTAAGCTGCATAACACTAAAGAAACAAAGGCACAAAGAAATCTAATAGGATAATGAAATACTAATGAAATAGGACGGTCAGTAGTCCAAAATTTACAACTATAATAAGGATCTGAATATCAGTTGTTAAGGTACCACAGTCAAAAGTTGAGTCACTATTTGATAAGATTTAATGTTACAACTGTTTTTATGACCATCCGTAAGCAAGTCATTGTGATTATTAAGCAAAACAAGTGGTCGTAAGTGCAAATCCGTTTTAACCAGTGGGCGGTTTTGCCATTGGCAAAAAGTGTTGCAAATGTGATGACATGACCATGGGCCATTGCAAGCTGTCATAAATGCAAGTTTGGCTGCCAGGCACACAAAATGCAATCATCTGACCATGCGATAACTGAGTAGATTATAATTTTGAATGGCTATTAAACTGGTTGTAAATCAGAGACGACCTACACCAGGAAAGGAACCTACACCTTGGAAAAAAATAAAGTATAATCCCCAAAAGGGATAAATCTGAAAGAGGTTCATAAGAATACAAACATTTAATTCTTTGTGTTTACAACTCTGTAGA
Source organism: Erythrolamprus reginae (assembly GCF_031021105.1). Lineage (NCBI taxonomy): Eukaryota > Metazoa > Chordata > Lepidosauria > Squamata > Dipsadidae > Erythrolamprus > Erythrolamprus reginae. The sequence goes on along the minus strand of NC_091951.1, from coordinate 233,721,787 downwards.
ATGAAGAAAAATAAAAGAGCAAGACCTAGAATAATGATTTATTTTTTAATAAATCTAAAGGACAGGTTTTTTTAAAAAAAATAAAAGATTGCCCTTTTTAATAAAGGACAGATATGGTTACTATAAATTTATAGCTACCTTTTCTAGCATCGGCTTCTCTGGATGTTTTTAATTCTAGTTAACATAATTCTTAATCAACCTGATTGTGGGTTGTTAAAACCATTGTCTTTCCTAACACAATTTTCCTTATCTCCCATTCAGCAGTGGAAGAAGCTTTTGATTGCTTTTCGGAACTGTCAGTCAATGATAGCCCGCCTCTGCCTTTTCATGTTTTCATAGGTATATAAAGACCACTGAGGCCAGAAGTGGCTTTATCCTTGGCTTTGAGGTATGTATGACTAACCTGAGTTGCTTTCCTAACCCCCCCCCCCCAAATTTTGGTTTAAAGTTGGTCTTTCTGTTTTGTTTTTAAGTGACTCTGCAAAGCAAAACGAATAATTTAAGGGCGATCCGGAAGGGACCTCCGCATTGCGGCAATTGGAGCGAACACCCGCCCACCCTCCGCTATCAACAGTGTGTCATAAGGAGGTTGCCTTTGGGGCCGAATAGGAATTTTTTGCGGCCTCCCCTTTAGAGGCGGCCGTTTTTTCGCCTATTCCACACTGACGGTGCGGACTGGATTGGTTAGGGGGTGTGGCGCATTTAGTTATTTAGGAATTTCCACCCCGTTAGTTTGGCTCTGCAGGTCCTTAGTTTGTTTTGAATTAAATATTCAAAGTTACGTATTTAAATTTATTTAAAGTTATTTAAATTTATGCTAATTAATAAATTACCCTTAATTAATCCACAATATATGTCTCAGCGTCTTTACTCCGCCTCCGGGGGGCAATTATATATAAGACAGCCCTAAACATGTCTTTTTCAAAGCCTGCAGTGAAGAAAAAAGTTGGTGATGAGCACGTGTCTTATTTGCACAAGGAATACAATTTGAAATGTCATTACACAACTAAACATGCTGAGGAGTATCAGATCCAGGGGCTTAAAGCACAGGTTTCAGGCTTCTTTAGAGGAAATGGAGTCAGAATATGGGGATGTGCTCTACTTCACCGAGGTACGTTGGCTCAGCAGGGGAAACATATTGAAGAGATTTTTTGAGTTGAGAGCGGAAGTGGAGAAAGATGGGATTGCTATTCCTGCGCCAAGTGATACAAAATGGCTTATGGACTTAGCTTTTTTTGTTGATATCAATACATGAGCTTACTGTACTGAACAAAAAGTTACAAGGCCAGGGGCAACTTGTCAGTGCTGCCTATGACAATGTGAGAGCATTCTCTACAAAACGTATGTTATGGAAAGCCCAGCTTTCTCAGACAAACATTTGCCATTTCCCAGCATGCAAGGCACTCATGGATGCAGGCACACCATTCAGTGGTGAGGAGTATGTGGATGTCATTTTGAAGCTACAGGAGGAATTTGATCACACATTTGCAGACTTCAAGATGCACAGAGCAACATTTCAAATTTTTGGGAACCCCTTCTCCTTTGATGTGCAGGATACCCCTCCTGTGCTTCAAATGGCGCTCATTGACCTGCAGTGCAACTCTGAACTCAAAGCCAAGTTCAGGGAGGTGAGTGGAAAAGCAGACAAGCTCGGGCAATTTTTGACAGAATCGCCCCCCCAGCTTCCCTGAGCTTTCCCAAATGTTCAAGTGGACCATGTGTCTTTTTGGGAGCACATACTTGTGCGAAAAGCTCTTCTCTACCTTGAACTTCAATAAATCCTGTTATGTTTGTACTTTTAAATAAAGGTAACCGCTGATTGGCTTAAGTCACGGCCAAGGGAAACCTTGTTGCGAAAGTTTAAAAAAGAGGAACTCACGTCTGTTTTCCCCGCGCAGATGCCCCATTTGCGTTTTATTCTAAAACCCTTTCACCTGCAGAAAGGAATTACTCTCAATTAGATAAGGAGGCATTAGCTTTAGTTGCAGGCGTTAAACGCTTCCATGGATATTGGTTTGGCCACTCTTTTACATTGATTACGGACCACAAGCCATTGTTAGGCATTTTAGCAGGAGATAAGCAGACCCCCACATTTCTGTCTCCGAGAATGACCCGTTGGACGATCTTTTTAGCTGCTTATAATTATGTACTTAAGCACAGGGAGGGGGAAGGAAATTGGGCACGCAGACGTGTTAAGTAGGTGTCCTCAGGCAGAATTAGTACACGACCCAGCCCCAGCGTCCAATGTATTGCTGATAGAAATGCAAGAAAACCCATTAATAACGGCAGCGGAAATAGCCAGAGAGACAGAAATAGACCCCTTGTTATCCCGAGTAAAGCAATGGGTACTTAAAGGGTGGCCGGAGGGGGGGGGATTCCAAAAGAGACATGCCAGGTATTCAAGAACAGACAAACTGAATTAAATGTATTAAGAGATTGCATATTGTGGGGTGACAGGGTGGTAATTCCTAAACAGCTGCAGAAGAAAGCATTGAAATTGTTACACCAGGGTCACCCAGGCATGGTAAAGATGAAAGCCTGGCCAGGAGCCACCTTTGGTGGCCAGGTTTAGACCAGGACATAGAAACCTGGGTAGCCACATGTCACCCATGCCAACAAACTCGCCCAGACCCACCAAAGACCAAACCAACGGAGTGGGAGACACCAAAGGGACCATGGTCCCGCATACACATAGACTTCGCAGGACCTCTAGCGGGACAATCATTCCTCATTGTGGTCGATGCATACTCCAAGTGGCTGGAGGTTGTCTTAATGACCTCAACTACAACAGCAGCTACAATAAAGCCGCTGCAGAGACTTTTCTCAACACATGGATTGCAGGATGTCCTCGTCTCGGACAACGTGCCACAATTAACATCCAGGCAAATGGAGGTCTTCCTGGCCAAAAGGGGGATCCGACATGCATTAATATCTCCCCATTTCTCGGCCGCTAATGGCCGGGCTGAATGCATGGTGAGGTTCGCAAAAGAAGCCCTGCACCGGTCAGCACCTGGAGAATGGCAACAGCAGCTGGACGAATTCCTATTAGTCCAGCACATCACCCCGTCGGCCAGCACAAACAAAAGTCCAGCAGAACTTCTCATGGGGAGGAAACTCCGTTCCCAGCTGGACAAAATTCACCCAAAGTTTTCCGAAAGGAAAGATAAGCATACAACGGAACCAGAATGGACTTTTAAAACGGGCGACCCAGTCTATTCAAAAGACTTTGACTCAAATCTCCGCTGGAGAGAGGGGACAATTGAATCGAAAACCGGCCCCAAATCATACACGATCCAACCGGCCAATGGGAAAATCTGGCGCAGACACATAGACCAAATCAGAAAACGACATCCAAGTGAGTTAACACAAAGTAACAATGACATTTTTCCCGTAGATCAAACGCATGGGAATTACCAAAACCAACCAGACTACTCACCGCATCATCTTTTGGCATCCAGCGGCGGCTGCCCTGGAACCCTGGCGGCTGGCGTTGGAAAGGCCACTTCTATGTCCATAGGGCAAGACAATCTTTACCAGGACGGAGCAGCACAGGACCCAGCAAACTGAACTGCGCAGGTCTGGGCGAGTCAGCAAGCCACCAATCAGGTTACAAGACTACGTCACATATCTAAATGATTGACAGTTTGTTCAACCTATGGGGGAAAGTGTATTATGTTTGTACTTTTAAATAAAGGTAACCGCTGATTGGCTTAAGTCGCGGCCAAGGGAAACCTTGGCGCAAAAGTTTAAAAAAGATGAACTCACGGCTGTTTTCCCCGCGCCAGCAAGGTATATAAGGCGCGGATTTAGCCGATAGCCAGCAGTCACTTCCTACCTGCGAGCTGGTCACTTCAACTGTTCCTGATTGCCAATAAAGGGCTGTTAACCTTCCTCGGCCTCCAGCTTCTGATTTAACAAATCCAAGTACAGGTCCAGACTTACTGGTGAGCATCTTCAAGGCCCATGGAGGGTCTCAACTGCTTCCTCCCTTAAACCAAATGTGGCTTAGTTATGCAAGAGTAAGAGCTGCCAGATCTCTAGCAGCAAGAAGTAGGGAGAAGAAGCCACGTTCAAAACAGTTCATGTTCAATGTTCCATTCATGTTCAGAAAGTTAATTGTTAAAGAACTATTAATACAGACATTTGAATCTCAATAATAATAATTACATTTCTCTAGTCAGCAACTACAGTATATGTGGTTTCTTCAGTCTTCTATATCTGCTGTATTATTGTTGTTGTTGTTGTTGTTATTATTATCATTTTCATTTTATTTATTTATTACTGATTTATTTTTATTTTTCTTATGAATTTGTTAATTTATTTTTATTTTTTAACATAAAATAAGATGAAAAAATAAAGACATTTGATAACATTGGAATGTTTTTGTAAGAGCTTTTTGGGGGGGGAAACCTGATGTGGCCCAGCCTCACCCAGCCTCTACCTCCAGCGGCCCCCAGATAAATTGAATTTGAGACTCCTGGTTTAAAACAATGCCTTGAGGTAGGACCAAATGTCTATACATCTATAATAATTTAAAACAAATGTTAACCTAGACCTTTCAGATAAATAAGAATAAGATGGAGCAGCCAAATCTATGTTAAACCCCTAATGAAATGTATGGTCTTTTAAGCCCATCAAATTTTCACAGAAACTGATTTTTAAAAGATTTTGACTAGTAAGCACATATAATATGAAAAATCAAAATTAAGTTAAGAAAGTCCATAACTTTGTATTGAGAATCTGGATTTGCATGTCCAGCTGGTCTAACTAATCTAGTATCATGTGATGCTGCAGGTGAAACTTGAAAAATTACAATATCCATGTATATGCCACGTATATGATATACAGTGATCCCTCGAGTTTCGCGATCTCAAGTATTGCGAAACGCTATATCGCGAGTTTTCAACCCGGAAGTAAACTCCACCATCTGCGCATGCGTGCCCTTCCACGCATGCGTAGATGGTGGAGTTTCCCCGCCGGGCAGAGGCTTCCCTGGGTCTTCCCCCTCTTGCCCCGGTAAGACCCCAGCGGCGCGAGCAACGGCGTGGGCGGGGGAAGGCTGGGCGGCGCGCGCGCAAGGCCCGCTTCCCAGCTGGGAAGCAATTAGAGCAATGGGGTGGGCGGGGGAAGGCCGGCCGGCGCGCGCGCGAGGCCCGCTTCCCAGCTGGGAAACAATTAGAGCAATGGGGTGGGCGGGGGAAGGCCGGCCGGCGCGCGCGCGGGGCCTGCTTCCCAGCTGGGAAGCAACAAGAGCAATGGGGTGGGCGGGGGAAGAACGGCCGGCACGCGCGCGCGCGGACAAGCAGCAGCAGCGAGGCAGCGGGGAAACCCCAATCTTCGGCTCCTCGCTGCTGCGGTAGAAGTAAAAACACCATCTGCGCATGCGCAGATGGTGTTTTTACTTCCGCACCGCTACTTCGCGAAAAATCGATCATCGCGAGGGTTCCTGGAACGGAACCCTCGCGATGATCGAGGGACCACTGTAGACCAGTCTAAATAAATAAAATTTGCTGCCAAATGGAAATAACCGGTGTAATAATTCCTTCCTGTTGCCTTGCTTTGTTTTGCCTTGGTATTTTATCGCCATCATAAACCTACTCATAGTTAATTATGGGCTTTTGTGTTTGTGTGTCTCTCTTCACTGCAAAAAGTGTACAAACCAGAGGTGGGATTCTCCCAGTTCGTACTGGTTCACAAGAACCGGTACCCACCCGCTGGTGCCGTCATGATAATGTCACAAAACTGGATTGGTCAGTGCCGGTCCATGGGCACCACCATCTTTAAAAATAAAAAGAAATTCCCACCACATTTCAAAAATGTTTTTCCTCCTGAGCATGTGCAGAAGCCAAGTTCCTGTACTGTGCATATAGAGGCCATCTTTTTTTTTTGGCTTTGGGGTTTTTTGGGGGGGAGGGGATTTTTTTCTTACTGTGCATGTGTGCCCATGAAGAACTGGCCCTCCCACGAAGCGCACCCATGCGAACCAGCAGCGAGGGAAGTTGGAACCTACCCCTGATGCAAACCATTGAAAACACTGGCTCTCTCATCCTGGGGGGAATTACAGGAGGACAAACAGCATGGACCACATCTCAACATCTCTCATCTCAGGCCTGATTTGTAGGCTTTGTGTTGGGAAAGGCCATTTCCTATTACCCACAAATTCAGTGAATGCTGATTGGCTCTTATAACCATCAATCAATAACACAGGGGTCCTCCTTCCTGTTTATATTCTTGGAGGGAAGAGAAGTTGGAAATTTGGGAGCTGGGAGTGGAAGGACAGATGGGAGGGAAAGCCTGGAATCTTAGCCCCAGGAAAGCTACTATGAGTTATAGAGGTGGTTCTCAACTTATGACCAGAATTGAACCCAAACTTTCAGCTGTTAAGTGAGACATTTATTAAGTGAGTTTTGCCCCATTTTACTATCTTTTTTTTTTGCCATTGTTGTTAACTGTAGGTGATAAGTTAGGGGCTTGAGCAAGTTTGCTAGCTCAAGAGCTACATTGAAATGCTTCTTGTCAAAAGTTGGAGGTATTGAGTCTGCCACAGGAAGACTGAACTGCTTCTGAATGTTATCAATGAACAGCTGAGGACCTGGAATAAGGGCCACTGTCTGGACTTGTTCAGCAATATATGGAATGGGAAGTACAAGCTTTGTTTCCAGTTCCTGTGATAGGAGGCGTGGCCAGGCCAGAGGCCTTCTGGAGAATTGATTTAAATAAGGCTGGTGGGAAAAGGCCTGCAGGAGTAGGCTGCTCTATTGGTAAAGCTTCATCATCAGAGAGGGCCTCATCCTGACACTCTGCCTCTTCCATTGCTGAGGCTTGGCTCTCATTATCTGAGGTAGCTGAATAATTATGATCCTCTAATCCTCCAAAGTTTTGTGTTGCAAAGAAGGCTGGTTCAGCAGAGGCTGGGCCTGGTTTTGTGGGTGACCAGAGCAATCTCCCGTAATCACCATGTAGAGTGGAAAAACAGCCATTTGCTGAAAAGCAGCCATACACTGTTGTATAGTATTGGGCAATAATATTTTGAATATTGTTAGGATCCAATATTGGTGGCTGGGCTGTTTGCACAGTACTTGGTTGTTGCCCTACCTGAATGCCAGGTGTAGTAGGCAAGGCTGTTATATTACTAACTAGCAGTAGTAACTGTGAAGCAGTTGCCATAGGTGGATTATTGGATCCAAAGGCTGAAGCCACCTGAGTGGGGGCACTTGCTGAGCTGGGGCTTTAAAACCTGCCTCCCACCAAACATTTGTGTAAATTAGAGACACACTCTCATAATCCAAAGCTGACTGACGTTGCTTGTTGAAGTTGAGGAAAAGTGAGGTGGTAAAGATGACCACTTTTCCACATTATTGTCAGGCTTGTGCACTCGTTCACGCTTTTTGTCTCTCCACTCTCCCGCTCTGGGTGACAACAGGCAAAGAAGCCTTCCGCTCAGAATGTGATGCCTTTGCTTTTGTTGTTGTTGTTGTTGTTTTGTTCTCCTTGCATGGCATCGGCTGCTAGGAAATCTCCTGTGAATCCGCCGTAGAGACTCTCCTCAGCCCAGTAAGCGAGGGAATCTGCTGACAGGCTGGATAACACAGTCTGAAGCCATTGTTTTTGGGGTTTTTTTTGGGGGGGGGGGTTGGCACGGCTGCAAGCCCCAGCGCCTGTAAGATGGTGGACGTGAGCGGGAAATTTAAAATCTGGTCATTGGAGCAATCTCTGGTAATCACCTTGTAGAGCGGAAAAACAAATACCAGCTAGGAGATAATATAAAATGATTGGACAAGCCCTTTGTGATCAGCATGGCTGGATTACTGTCCTGAGCTGACTTTGAGAAATACAGTCTGTGACAAGCGGTCCGGTTACTGAGGTAAAATATTGCAGTCAAGTTAAAAATACAGTAAATTAAGATTAGATAATAGCAGAAGAAAGTCTTGTAGTTAGTTAAATTTTCTTTTCTACCTATTAATCAGCAGTCAGGAATGTATTTATTTATTTATTTAATTGTTTAATTCATTTGTTTATTTAATTTATTTTATGTATTTATTTGTTTATTTGTTTATTTATTTATTGGATTTGTATGCCGTCCCTCTCCGTAGACTCGGGGCGGCTAACAACAATGATAAAAACAACAGGTAACAATCCAATCCAATACTATCTCAGTTCCCCCATGCCTGACGGCAGAGGTGGGTTTTAAGAAGTTTACGAAAGGCGAGGAGGGTGGGGGCAATTCTAATCTCTGGGGGGAGTTGGTTCCAGGAATTCACGTCCTTCCTCATGGAGGACTGAGTGACAAACTGGAGATATTACATCGTAAGCAGATATGTATATCATGCTATTTTGATTGACAGGTTCAGTCCTCAATGTGATTGGACAAGGAAAACCCTATCTGAAGTCTGACTCCAATTATCACGGAGAATTGTATGGCGCCCCTCTCCAAAGACTCGGAACGGCTCACAACATACAATATGCAGACAAGAAATCCAATATTAAAAACAGTATTTAAAACCCTTATAATAAAAAAACAATCATACAACCCACATAAACCATACATAAATCATAATAACTGAGGGGAATATTAATTTCCCCAAGCCTGGCGACATAGGTGGCTTTTCAGGAGCTTACAAAAGGCAAGGTAGGTGGGGGCAGTCCTGATCTCCGGGGGGAGTTGATTCCAGACGACCGGGGCCACCACAGAGAAGGCTCTTCCCTGGGTCCTGCCAGATGGCATTGCTTAGTCGACGGGACCCGGAGTAGGCCAACTCTGCGGGACCTAATCGGCCACTGGAATACGTGCAGCAGAAGGCGGTCCCGGAGGTAGTCTGGTCTGGTGCCATGTAGGGCTTTATAGATCATAACCAAGACTTTGAATTGTGACCGGAAACTGATTGGCAGCCAGTGCAAGCGGTGGAGTATTGATGAAACATGGGCGTACCTAGGGAAGCCCATGACTGCTCTCGCAGCCGCATTCTGCACGATCTGAAGTTTCCCAACACTTTTCAAAGGTAGACCCATGTAGAGAGCATTGCAATAGTCGAACCTCGAGGTGATGAGGGCATGGTGACTGTGAGCAATGACTCCCTGTCCAAATAGGGCCGCAACTGGTGCACCAGGCGAACCTGGGCAAACGCCCTCCTCGCCACAGCTGAAAGATGGTGCTCTAATATTAGCTGTGGATCAAGGAGGACACCCAAGTTGCGAACCATCTCTGAGAGGGTCAATAATTCCCCCCCCCCCCCAGGATAATGGACACACCGATGGAATTGTCCTTGGGAGGCAAAACCTACAGCCACTCCATCTTGTCAGGGTTGTTCCTTTTTTCAGTGCCATTGTAACTTTCAACAGTCACTAAATGAACTCTAAATGAACCCTAATGACTACTTGTCCTAGGTCTACCCAATCCTATATCTAATATTTTGAATTCTCCGATTGCAGGAAGAAAAAAATATATAGTTATATGAAACAATGAATATTTTAGAACTAAAAATGCAAACTTGGATTTAAAAGAAAGTAAGAAATAGTTGGGTTTCCATGAAGCAGGTGGTTTCATATTTCATTGTTTCTGACTTTGTACAAGTTGTGAAACTGGTTACTTTGAACTGGATGTCTGTTTTTGTTTTTATTTTGTTCCTACGGTATATTTGGAAATTTAAAATAGAATATATTTGCTACTATCAAACCCATTCCTGAAGAAAGAAGAAATGTCTATATTTATTAGGGCAGTGAATGCTTCAAAATTTATTTGGAAGATATTTCAGTACAGCATTTCTCTAATGTGAAGTCACATTATCGGTAAGAGTAGTCCTTGTAAGTTGTTGCAGTCCTAAATCGAGGCATCACATGGATTCCAGAATGTTGCAAACAGTGACAAATGTAAGGCAATGGCCGAGCATCCAAATGTCATCATGTAACCATAGAGGTAGGGGTATGCAGCCACCATAACTCATAAAATAAGTGGAGGGAGAGAGTTGGACTAAAAGTCGCTTCCGCCATAGGATGCCATGATTCCCTCTGTGCTTTGTGCCACAATGATGGTGCTTCTCTGTTGTTCATGAACAGACAACTACCCACAGAAAACGTAGAGGCCAAATGTCACCAAAAGAGTCAGCCACCGGTCACCCCTAGACCCAGATGAGCTGCCCTCCTTGTGTAGGCATAGAGAATGGCCATTGTTCACCTGGATGTTGACAGTTGCCCTGAAAAGCCACTACGCGGAGCTTAGCTGCCCATTCTCACTGGGTGAAGTCTCTAGACTGCTACCTTTGACGATGGCAGTGTGAAAGTGGTTTAGGGTAAGTGTGGCTATCTCAAATGCAAAGAATCTGGCAGTAGGGGAGAAAGTTCATGCTTCCCAACTCTTCTGCCATGTCTTTTTTCCTTCACAGAGAATTTGGAAATATTTCCAGAGAATTTTTTGCTGCGCAGGAGAAGAGGAAGAGATTGCCAGGTACCAGCTCCCCCTTCTCCTTAAACCCTGGCCATGGTGGGACACCACCAGTATAGGGGAGCCAAAATTTTTACTAAGCCACCTCCAGCGCTCCCACTCCAGCCTGTGCTTTATTTATAAGGCAGTAAACCTGGACAATGAGGGAGTTTTCCAGCTGCTGAGAATTGCAAAGCAATAGCCATCCCCCTCACACGCCCATACAAAGGCCCACGATTACTTACTGGCCTCCAGTGCTCCTCGAGTTCGAAATCCTCGAAACTGTAAAAATTAAGTTTCGTAAAAAGGGGCAAGCCAAGGCCACAAGGGCAGCCACAGAAGAATCTGAAGCAAGGCAAGCAAAGATAGGAACCACCACAATCAAAGCTTCCCCATAGACCATTCTGTAAGACCTCCACTCTCTATATAGGGAGAGACGAAGTGGGCAGGTTGATTGGAGAACCAGCAAAACAGCAAACTGCTGGCTCGGCAATCACTCCCAGAGCAAGCTCAGATATTTTTTTTTGAAAAAAATAAAAATTAAATTAAATTTTAAAAATGTAAAGTCACTTCCCCAGGATTACCGGATCTGTAATTCCGGAAGTGACTGCCACTGGTCAGATGAAGCTATGCACGCAGATTCATTTTTACTGGTAGAACGGCCTTCCACCCCGTGGTGGTTGCTGCCCATCCCTAGGCACCACTGAAGGTCTGCAGAGTCTGTAAGATCCTCTCCCCAAAATGGTTTTCAAGCAGAGGGGCCTTCAGGGGCAAAAAGATGGGCAGGCTGATAGGCCAGGCTGAGAAAGGAGAGGCTCAGCTAGAGATGGATGTTTTTGACATGCCACCTTCTTCTTTTGGGCAGGACTGAAGGAGGAGGAGGAGGAGAGAAGACACCTCCTGGAGTAAGTACGCTTCTGCAACGTGGCCAGTGGGTGGCCATTCCTCAAATCTGGGAGGGGGAAGGGTGGAAATCCCACTGGGGGGAACTTGGCCAGCCTAGAAAACTGAAGAAAAGCTCTTTGGATTTTTTTTACTTGCAGGTATCGATGGCTGGGGCTGCCAGGACCCCAAATGGTTCTAAGGCTGGCAGGGACCTGGCCTTTGTGGGGTGAGTGTCCTCTCATCCGAGGGACTCTGAAGCCCTCAACAAGGTGGCTAGGAGTAAAGTTTACAAGCGGGGAGGCATCTCTACCCTCTGCCTCTACTTTGGCTAACAGAAGAATGACTCAGGCCCTTTGTTCTCTCCCCAGGATGGAGATCCCCAGAAGGTGGACTCCAGGGCTCTCCTCTATTAAGGAACTGGTAAGGCCACTGGTAAGACCCCCTCCCCACTGTAATGGCAGACATCCTGCCAAGAAATTATGCCAATAGATATAATATTTGCCTTCTTATTTCAGGAGCCACAAGATGGAGAAAAGAGCCAGGGTTCAGGGTAGGTAAAAAAACGTGCAGAGGGGAGGCGTCTCTGCTTCTGCTGCTGCTGCTTGTGTCACAGGACAGGTGGCACAGGGCAGTCCCATTCAGCTCAGAGAACAAGTGACTGCTCAGCAAGGCAAAGTGACAATTCAGCGAGTACCGACTGACTCTGCCTGGAAAAGCCGCTTCTTTTATACATTTGCGGCTCCCGCCAAATCAAGAGCCAGCCGCGTCTGAGCCAATCAGGAGCGACTTCCTGCTTTGGCTCAGGCAGCGCTTGAAGACGGAACAAACTATTTACAGAGAATACAAGGTAGCCATTTCGGGATACAACACCACTGGCAGGCCAAACCCCTTGGCAGGCCAGCTGGAAGGGCTCTTGAAGTCTCCACATGGCCACTTTTGCAAAATGGGCCATGGCTGCTTTTGATCTTTGTCCCCTTTGTTTTCTTCCTCCAGAGAGACGACCTATAGTATTTGGCGGCGAGAGCCCTCGGAGGTAAGAAACCTTTGGCAGGGGGGCAGAGGGTTAGCGTTAGGGTTTCGGCGATGCCTTGACTCCTGATGGGAGGGGGGAAAATTATGGTAGATAGCCTTCTAAGCTTAAGGCTTGCAAAAGCTTTCTCCTCCTCCATTAATCTATCAATTTGATATGCGTCCCTATAATACTCCAAGCTTGGAGTATTGGATATGGATATGTGTCCCTATAATACTCCAACCATGGGTAGAATTAGAGAAAGAAATTAATGATATTAAGAATCAGGAATTATTATTCAGGAAATGGAATAAGATAGAAATAAATAGATTAATAGACCCTACTAAAGCGATCATAGAGAGTTGGATGAAATGGCAAGATAAATTAAAAATGACAAATTCTAAATTAGCAATGCTGCATGTGATAAATATAAAGAAAGAAAGTAGCCTCACAAAGATAATATGGAAATTAAGGAGGGAAGGTATACAGAGAATGGAACAGTTATATGAAAAGGATGGAAGAATTAACAGAAATGAAATAGAGCGATGCCTTGGACAACAAAATTGGTTACAAATTAACGCAATAAGCACATATTTAAGTAAGAGGGAAAATAAAGAAATATTTAACAGACAAGAAATGAATTTAGAAAAGATATTAAGGGAAAAGAGTAAGAATATAAAAGCACAAACAGGTAAGATATACAGAGAATTATTACAAGCAGAGGAACAAGTAGTAAAAGGATTGACGAGATATTGGCAGGATGAGTTAGAAATTGATGAATGGGATATGGAAGGCATAATTGAAAATATTAAAAGAATCAAAAACACAAGAATAAGAGAGATGAGAAGAAAAATATTACATAAATGTTATTACACAGCAGTACAATTAGCACACTTTCAAAAAATGAGGAAAGGAAACTGTTGGCATGGATGAAAGGAAAAAGGAGTGTTTATGCATATGTTTTGGGAATGTAATAAAGTTCAAAAATTTTGGAAACAAATACAAATGGAGGTGAATAAAATCACGAATGGTAACTGGAAAATAACCAAGGAAGCAGCATTATTGATAAAAAATAATGGGGTAAAAGAATACGAAGAAATCAAAATTGCAGCGATAGAAAGTGCCCAGGCAACCATAGTGCTTGGTGGAAAGATGATAATAAATGGACCATAAAAAATTGGTGCAGGTACATGGTGGACCACATTCACTATGAAATTATGGAAATTAGATTACACAACTATAATGAAGAGAAATTAGCAGCAACAATGAGGCGGTGGGAGAAGGTTAAGAATTATATATTAACAATATCAGCAAGCGATGCAAATGTAAAAAATAAAATTCAATCACTTTATAAAGAATGAACAATGTAATCCAGAGATAAAGCAAATGAACGATACAGAATTGAATCTGCCCCGGTGAAGGGGATTTTTAATTTTTTGTTTGGTGATGATACACTTCTATGTTTTATGTTTTTGCTTTTTGTAAAAATTTTTAAAAATCAATAAAAATTATATTAAAAAAAAAAAAAGCTTTCTCCCCCTCCCATCAGGACTGAAGGCATCGCCCTAACCTTAAGGCTTGCTGTTGGCCCCTAGGGCCTGATGCACCCTGTCCTTTCTCAATCTTACTGGGACGCAGAAAGCTTAGGATTTAGCCTCCGTATCTTCATTTGTAGGATTCGATGACAGCTCAAATGGGGTCAGGGAGCAACAACAGCCTAGACCTGGCCTCATTGTTGGGATCCTCCAGCCCTTGGGTAAGTAAGACAAAGTCTTCTCAGTTGGGGAGGGGTGGTGTCCCCCTAGTTAGTTCTCCTAACCTGACCGAGCTTTGCTGGAGCGCTCTGGGCAGCGGAGCAGGGGGACACCCGGCCCTTGGGAGATGGTACTTAGGTTAGACACATGCCCCCAAGCTCTGGTGCCAATGGCTCCTTTGCCACAAATCAGCAGGGACTGGTGTCCTTAATGGAGAATGGGATCATTGTCGTCCACAGGATTCTCCAGAGTACAGTTTGGCCAATTTAAGCAGCCTGGAGGAAGACACATCGGACACCTTGGAGCGCCTCCTCCAGGAATTAGAGGTATGAATTCTACCCTCTTCAGGGATCAATGCCTTGCCTTGCGAAGCTCAATGAAGCAATGAGCTATGCTGTGCAGGGCCACCCAATCAGACAGGTCCTAGTGGGGGATGCTGGCACAATGTGGTCTACTGGAGAAGGAAATGGCAGCCTTCTCCAGTATCCTTAGTAAGAAAACCCCAAGAGAAGCATCAAAACAATGCCAGAAGACGAGCCCCTCAGATAGGAAGGAGTCCAATATGCTACGTGGGAAGAGCAGAGGGCAAGTACAGAAAGAGCAAACTGGTACTAACAACAGCCTTTCCTTCCTTCCCCAGGAGCTGCAACGGAATGACGAAGAACCAGCTCCAGGCACCTCCAGAGGTGAGTTGGTAGGCGGCTGTGAAAAGCCTGCAAGGAATGAGGAACTCCAGGAGACTGCGCTACGTAGGGATGGGCAGGACCCAGAATGGGTGGAAACGCTATTCCGGCAGCAGCAATGGAGCGCGTAGTCTCGCTCCATTGCCGCCGGTCTTGCACGCCCCCCCACTTGGAAAAAAATGAAGTATAATCCCCAAAAGAGATAAATCGGAAAAAGGTTCATAAGAATGCAAACATTTAATTCTTTGTGTTTATAACTCTGTAGTAGGAAGAAAAATAAAAAAGCAAGACCTCACAGATTTTGCTTAAAACAGAGTTAGAAGCAACCTTGAAGGTCATCTAGTCCAACCGCCTGCTCAAGCAGGAGACACTACACCATTTCTGACAAGTTTGTGTGTGTCTATGTGATCAGTGGTTTTTGAGGTACAGTGATCCCTCGAGTTTCGCGATCTCGATTATTGCGAAACGCTATATCGCGATTTTTCAGCAATTAATACCATCTCGATCTTCGCGAAACGCTACATCGCGATTTTTCCCACCCTATGAGGTCACTTCTTCCTCTCTCACACTCTCTTCCTCCCTCTCTCATCTCTTTCTTTCCTTCTCTCTCTTTCTCTATCTCTCCCCCTCTTGCTCTTGAGCGGCCGCCTAGCAGCTGATCTGCTCGGCAGCACAGCAGCAGCGAGGAGCTGAAGATCTTCGGCTCCTCGCTGGTGCTGCGCTGCCGAGCAGATCAGCTGCTAGGCGGACGAAGGAACCTTCCCTGGGTCTTCCCCGCCCGGATCTTCGGCTCCTCGCTGCAGCCGCGCACCCCTCGCCTTCGCCTCACCTGGCGGGCGAAGGAGGGCGCAGCTCCGGCCGCTCGCCTCGGAGCCGGTCTGCCTCACTGGCCGCTTGCAGCTGAGCCTCGGCAGAAGGCGAGGGGCGCGCGGGGAGCTGCCTGAAAGGAGGCGGGCGACGGAGGGCGCAGCTCCGGCCGCTCGCCTTGGAGCCGGTCGGCCGTGCGCCCCTTGCCTTCGCCTCGCCGCTGCACCCTCCTTCACCCGCCCTTTTTGACTGCCCATCCGCCCCACGGCATCTCCTCCCACTTCAAAACAAAAAAAAACCCCGCTGAGCCGGAGGGAACTCCTGACGTTCGGGCAGCAAAAAGAAGCGCAGGGCAACCCCCGCTGAAAGCGCGCAGAGCCGGCGACACACAGGAGCAGGAGAACCACACGCGCGCACACACACCGGAGAGCCACGCGAGAGAGCCCCGTTTCCTCAGAGCGGCGTTGCCTTCAGCGCCGCATCACCCGGCAAGGTTCTTCCCAAAGCCGCCGAAAGGGGAAAAAAACAGCCCCCCAAAACCCCGGGCCGCCTTGGCATCGCCACCCAGCCGGCCGCGCACGGACCCTCCCTTCAGTCCTCGCCCGAGAGAGCCACGAACGGCACTCCCGGCGAAGGGTGGCGGTTTTTCCAGTCCGCGGCAATTCCCCTCAGCACGCTGCCGGATCCAGCGGGGGAGGGGGGGGGGGAACGAAGGCGCGGCGATGGGCAAGGGCTGCCAGTGAGCCTTCTCCGTCCCTTTCCTGCTGCACCGGTCCGGGGCCAAGCGGGCGGGGGGGGCGGCCGGGACCTCGCCTGTCTCCGCCGCCCGCATCGCCCCTCCGGCGGGCCGGCCTCCCCCGCCCGCCTCTGCTGCAGCCGGCGCCGCCTCCCCGACTGGCACAAAGGGGCCCCGCCCGCCCCGCCCCAAAGCTTACCTTGCGGCGGGATTCAAAGTGCTGGGATGGGGGGGGGTGTCACTTCGCCGCTCGTGTCCTGGCTAAACCGGGCGGCAGGAGACAGGCTTTGAGTTTTGGCTGCGGGGGGAGGGAGTTAGGAAAGTCCTACTTCTCCCCCCGCAGCCAAAAACTCAAAGCCTGTCTCTTTTTTTTCTTGCGGCGAGCCCAAGCCGTTCCTCTCTCGACCGCAGCCGAGCTTCCCTCGGCCCCCTTTGGCCCCGTCGCCTCCTTCCCGCCTGCCTTTCCTCGCCAAGCACACGAAAAAAAAGAGAGAAGGCTTCTACCAGAAGCCGGGGACGGCAGGCAGGGGCATGAAGGATCTCCCCGCCGGCCTCGGGAGCGCGTGGGAGGCTCCGCCCCGCCAGGGTTCCTCTCCATGAGGGCGTCCGCCGAGCTGCCCGTCTTCAATTCACCGTCTCACCCGGGCTCCCGATCCTGCTGGGCGGCGGGGAGACTCGGCGGGGAGCGCGCGCGTCAGGGACCCAGAGCGCCCTTGTGGCCGCCCATTCATGCCGCTCCGTCGCTCGCCATGCCGTTTTCCCCTCAGGAGACGCGCCTGAGTGGCCTTTTTGCTGTTCCTCTCAAGAGTTCTTGCGGGGGAAATGCCGCTAGCCGGCTTTCGGAGCTCCTCCACCATCACCCGGCTTCTGGTAGAAGCCTTCTCTCTTTTTTTTCGTGCGCTTGGCGAGGAAAGGCAGGCGGGGAGGAGGCGATGGGGCCAAAGGGGGCCGAGGGAAGCTCGGCTGCGGTCGAGAGAGGAACGGCTTGGGCTCGCCGCAAGAAAAAAAAGAGACAGGCTTTGAGTTTTTGGCTGCGGGGGGAGAAGTAGGACTTTCCTAACTCTCCAGGCTGCGGGCGGGGGAGGGCGGGGGCTACTCGGTTCTTCCTCAGCCGGCATTGTTCTCCGGACCCCGCCCGCAGCCTGGAGAGGGAAAGGGCCGCCGCGGGTTGGATTTCATTAGCAGGCTCGATAGCAAGTTCGATAGCGGCGGGCGAACGAGGCGGGCCAGCTCCGCTTCCCAGCTGGGAAGTGGAGCTGTGGTGTCCCGAAGCGCCGCGCGCCACCCGCCGTTGCCAGCTCCGCTTCCCAGCTGGGAAGCAGAGCTGGGGTGTCACGAAGCGCGCGCGCGCTTGCGGACAACCTAGCTCCGCTTCCCAGCTGGGAAGCGGAGCTGGCAACAGCGGGCGAAGGGCGGGCGGCGGTGGAAGTAAAAACACCATCTGCGCATGCGCAGATGGTGTTTTTACTTCCGCACCGCTACTTCGCGAAAAATCGATCATCGCGAGGGGTCCTGGAACGGAACCCTCGCGATGATCGAGGGATCACTGTAATGGCTTTTTGCAGCAATCACCTTTTATGTGACTCCATTGCTGCTTTCATATGTTCATCTGTGTATGATTTTGTGAGCTGTTGGTGGTGTTTTTCTTCTAAATTCTAAGATGAAACACTATACCTTTCCTGTTTGTTGCACTTTCTTCCTGAAAGCACAGCACCGCCAGCAGCATCAGCAGTGCCATCAACATGAGCTGTACCAGCATCGCCATCGACATGAGCAGTACCAGAATTTCCCACATGCTGGAGTTTAAAGCAATATAAATGCTTCCCGGAAACGTATGATGGGCTGGAAGTAAAAGACAAAAAATTAGGTTGCTTTTACTGTGAAAAATACAAATTCACATTGGAGAAGAGTGTTCGTGTTTCACAAGAATGGAGATATTTTAGGATTATGGTAGCAGGGATAAACAAAGAGGCGCAGCAAACAGCTCTTAGGAAAAATGTTGGACCGTTTAAAATCACAAGCAAATGTCATGTGCAGGGAGTTCATTAAACAATGGGAGCAGGGTGCTATTCACAGAGCAATGAGGAAGGCAAAAGGAAAACATGAGCATGCTACCAAAGCAATATTATTTTACTGTTTATGAGTACAGTGATCCCTCGATTTTCGCAATCTCGATCTTCGCGAAACGCTATATCGCAATTTTTCCACCCGTTGACGTCACTCTCTTCCTTCCTTTCTCATCTTTCTTTCTCTCTCTCTTTCTCTATCTTGCTTCTTCCTCTCTCACACTCTCTTCCTCCCTCTCTCATCTCTTTCTTTCCTTCTCTCTCTTTCTCTATCTCTCGCCCTCTTGCTCTCGAGCGGCGGGCGGCGGGCAAGCGGCGGGCGGGCATCAGCGAGGAGCCGAAGATCGGGGTTTCCCCTTTGCGTGGGCGGCGGGGAAGACCCAGGGAAGGTTTCTTCGGCCGCCCAGCAGCTGATCTGCTCGGCAGCGGGGCGAGGAGCCGAAGATCGGGGTTTCCCCTTTGCGTGGGCGGCGGGGAAGACCCATCTTCGGCTCCTCGCTGCTGCTGCGCTGCCGAGCAGATCAGCTGCTGGGCGGCCGAAGAAACCTTCCCTGGGTCTTCCCCGCTGCCCACGCAAAGGGGAAGCCCCGATCTTCGGCTCCTCGCTGCTGCTGCACCATCTGCGCATGCGCGGCCATGGAAAAAGGCGCGCATGCGCAGATGGTGTTTTTACTTCCGCAACCCTACATCACGAAAAATCGATTATCGCGAGGGGTCTTGGAACGGAACCCTCGGGATAATCGAGGGATCACTGTAGACCATTTTCTGTTATTGAAGCACAAGTCAATTTGATAACTACAATTGGAATAGATATGGGAATAGGAGATCTGCAGCGAGAATAGTGGATTTTACTGCACGAGACATTATAACTAGAATTTTTTTTAAAAAAAAATTGCAGAAAAACTGAAACTGTGGTTAACAATTGATGGACCTCAACATTATCAATGAGAGCAGTCTTGATAGTTTTTGTCAAAGTTGAGGATCCAGAATGCCCAGCAAACATTTTCGTTGAGCTAGTGGAATTGGACAAACAAGTTGCAGAGACCATGTATTTTTCAGTGACAGGAAGCTTACATGGAATATCTGCGAAAACATTTAATAGCATTCTGCTCCGATGGTACCAGTGTTATGCTAGGGAGAAAATCTGGAGTCAGCAGCAGGGTGGCTAAAGTGTTCCCAAACATTATAAGCCGGCACTCTTTGAACCATTGCCTTCAACTTGTGCTGGATGACTCCATAAAGGAAATTAAACAACTGAATCTTTTCAAACTCTTCCTTGACAAGATATGCACCATTTTCATACATCCTACAAGAGCCAGGAGGAACTTTTCAAAATCTCTGAAGAACTGATCATTCAAATAGTGAAGATTGGCAGAGTTTTGGGACCAAGATGAGCTGCCAACCTGCCTTCCATTGAGGACCTGTGTACTGCACGAGTCAAAAAAAGAGCTGTGAAAATATTTACTTGCCCCCGCACCCTGGACATAAACTATTTCAACTCCTAACATCAAAACGTCGCTATAGAGCACTGCACACCAAGACAACTAGACACTTGTCTACAGGAAGTACACATTCCACAAAAAAATGAAAAGCAATTAGAAAATGAGAAAATTGGGAAAGTATTTACGTCCTTATCACATAACAAAAAAAGAGGGATTGCAGTTTACGTTAAAAAAGAATTAGATCCAAGGAAAATATATGCAGATAAAAAGGGAAGAACTTTAATCATGACAGTTAAAATTGTTAATATATTTGTATCATTAGTAGTAATTTATGTACCAAATAAAAATTAAAAAAAATTCTTCTATAACTTGCACCAGAAACTGATTGAATTAGAAGTAGAAGACATTTGCATGATAGGTGACTTTAACGGTATTATTGATCCCATTAAGGATTACAAAAGTGCTAATAAAAATCGATATAAAAAAAGAAAAGTACTGCCAAAAACGTTTGATCAGATGTGTGAAGAATTAAACTTGAGGGATTGTTGGAGAACAAGGAACCAAAATAAAAAAGAATATACATTCTACTCCAATGCGCACCAAAGTTGGTCTAGGATTGATATGGCGTGGGTTAATAATAAGATAGGAAACTTAATAAAACAAATTCAAATTGATAAAAACGATTGGGCTGATCATAACCCAATAAAAATTATATGGAATGAGGAGGAAAAGAAAAATAGGAGTTGGAGATTAGATCTACAACTATTAAAAGAACAAGAATATATAGATTGGATTGAAAGAGAAATGAAATTATTTTTAAAAGAAAATAACAACCCAGATACCTCCCTCCAGAATTTATGGGATACAGCAAAAGCCTATCAAAGAGGCTTAACAATAGCCTATAAATCAAGAAAAAACAAGGAAAAAAGACAAAATCAAAAAGAGTGGATATTTAAATTAGGAAAATTAGAAAAAGAATCCCCAAAAGACCCAGGAAACCTAAATATAATGCAACAAATTATGCTGATAAAACACAAACTAGAATTAATAGAGATAGAAGAAGTAACTAAGAAACTAAGAGAAGTAAAACAAAATCAATTTGAGCACGCAAACAAACCTGGCAGATGGCTATCGTATAAATTGAGGAAAGAGAGAAGAAATTAATCCAACAATTAACAGATAAAAAAGAAACAACACATTACCAGCTAAAAAAAAAGAAAGAAATTGCATTAGAATACTATAAAGAATTGTATAGTGAAGAAAATATTAAGGAAGAAGATATATTAAAATATTTAGAGACATGTAAAATCAATTTAATAAGTAAAGAAGATAAAGAAATATTAAACAAAGAAATAACAAAAGAAGAATTGGAAAGAACAATTATGAAACAGAATAATAATAAAACACCAGGCCCAGATGGCTTCCCAATTGAATTCTATAAGGCAACATTCCATGTAACGGGAGAATTATTATTAGAAATTTATAATAAAATGTTAACGAATCGAGAATGCCCGGTATCATGGCAAGAAGCTAACATAACGCTGATACATAAAGAAGACACAGATCCAAAGTATATTAAGAATTATAGACCAATATCTCTGTTAAATGTAGACTACAAAATTTATATGTCAATTATAGCAGACAGATTAAAAAAAAATATTAAACAAAATAATACACTCTCATCAGAATGGTTTTCTACCTAACAGACAAATTAGAAATAATATAAGAATTACATTAAATATGTTAGAATATTATGAAAGCCATAATGATAAGGAGTTTGCAATGCTATTTCTAGATGCTGAGAAAGCCTTCGATAACCTCAATTGGAACTTTTTCAAAAAATTAATAAATACTATGGATTTAGGAGAGAACTTTGAAAATACAATAAATAAAATATACTCCAAACAAAAGGCAAGGATGATTATAAATGGAGATTTAACCAATACATTCGATATTAAAAAAGGAGTGAGACAAGTCTGTCCACTATCTCCCTTAATATATATCATGTCTATAGAAATACTATTAAACCGAATTAGAGGGGAATCATCAATACAAGGCACCCAAATTAAACAACACATTTATAAAACACAGGCCTTCGCTGATGATCTGGTCTTCTTCTTAGAGAACCCAGTTAGCTCAATGATATACTTAGTAAAAGAATTAGAGAACTATGGGAAAGTGGCCGGCTTAAAAATAAATAGGAATAAAACTAAAATATTAACCAAGAATTGTAATCAAGATTTAAACAAATTATTAATAAAAGAAACAGGTTTTCAAATAGAAAAAAAATTAAATATCTAGGGATTTGGTTTACGACAAGGTATTCTTCACTGAAAGAACTAAATTTTATGAAATTATTAACAAAAACAAAAGAAGATTTAGAAAAATGGTCAAAGTTAAATTTATCCTTAATGGGAAGGATCAACACAATAAAGTCTAATATACTTCCAAGGTGGCTCTATCTCTTCCAAACAGCACCAATACAATTAAACAAATCGTTCTTTGCTAAAATAAATAAAATAATTTCTAAATTTATCTGGTGCAATAAAAAACCAAGAATAAACATGAAAGCCCTACAAGATTTAAGAACAAGAGGAGGATTTGGTTTACCCAACTTAGAAATATACCACCAAGCCACTAAATTACTATGGATTAAAGAATGGGTCAACCTTGAAAATCCTAGAATTCTAACAATAG
This sequence comes from Erythrolamprus reginae, assembly GCF_031021105.1. Taxonomy (NCBI): domain Eukaryota; kingdom Metazoa; phylum Chordata; class Lepidosauria; order Squamata; family Dipsadidae; genus Erythrolamprus; species Erythrolamprus reginae. The sequence continues at coordinate 233,699,291 of NC_091951.1, read as the reverse complement.
AAGGCCACGATATAAATGAAGGATGGCACGCACATTTGTGGGAAAAAGAACATTCAAAACATTCTCACTTTAAACAACACCAAATTCGGAATACACTATTGACACACTGGCGGAAAGTCAGGAAAAAACACTATAATGAAATACCCAGATGGCTATCCACTCTAGAAGCTCAAATTCATCCAAATATAATAAGCCAAGAACAAAAAATAACCTACGAAGTCCTATCAAATACTAAAGGAAGTCTTAAAACTAGAGAAAGACTTAAAGAGGAAGGCATAGTAATAGATTGGCTTCCATATTACCAAATTCAAAGCAGATATAAAAGGGACTTGGTAAAATTTGGAATATGTAATAAACAAAATGAAATAGACAAAATATTGACAGGATCTGACAAAAAATTTATAACCAAAATGTATATTTATCTATTAAACTATGAAAACATCGAAGAAATTGTTAAACCTAACATGATATCTTGGATGAGTAACTTTGGATATGCAATTCAGCTAGAAGACTGGGAAAAACTATGGTCAGTTAATTATAAGATGACTTTGTCAACACCATATAAAGAAAATCTTTATAAAATGTTCTTCCGATGGCATTATGCGCCAGCACGCCTAGCCAAAATGAATGTAAACATTAGTAACAAATGTTGGAAGTGTAAAAAAGAAGTGGGAACATACTACCACATATGGTGGCAATGTAACGAAGCAAAAAAAATTTGGATGCAAATTAGGGCATGGATGGAAGAAATATTGGGCTATAAAATTGAAATAAAACCGGAAATGTATTTATTAGGCATAATTAGAGGCAAACATAGCAAAGAAAATTACTACTTAATAAATCACTTACTTACTGCTGCAAGATTAGCATATGCACAAGTCTGGAAACAAGATAAGATTCCAAACAAAGAAACGGTAATTAAAAAAATATTAGACTGCGCCAAATTTAGCAAATTAACATACGAAATTCAAAACCAACAAAATAAGGACTATTACAAAGTGTGGGAAAAAATTTACAACTGGGTGGAAATTAAGAAAAAGGTATAGTAAATAGAATTGTTAAAAAATAAATCTTGTAAATATATCAAGTGTAAATGTTTAATGTTGTATTGTTTGATGTCTAAATGTTTGTAAGTCATATAAAATAAAACAAAAATATTAATGAAAAAAAAACAACAGTTTTTTCACGAACGCCATCACTCTGCTAAACAAATAATTCCCTCAACACTGTCAAACTATGTATTAAGTCTGCACTACTATTACTACTAGTTTTTTCTCATCATTCCTATCACCCGTTTCCTCCCATTTATATATATCCCTGATGAAAACAAAAAGAGCAAGCAAGATAAAATTATGATTTACTAAATGAGCTGAACGTCTAAAAAAGTCAAACTTTTTTTAAATAAAAACTGTAAGTGAATCTAAAGAAAATTTACATAGTTTCAGAAGAATATATATACTGATCCTGTACATGCCTTTATTTTAATATATGTGGTTTTTTTGTTTTGTTTTTTTTGTTTTTTATTTTTCTTATTGGATGTATTGTTTTAATATGTATCTTTGGATGTATTGTTTTTTTTTTCTCTTTCCTTTTCATGTATTCTATGTAACTTGTATTATATCTGTAAATAAATCTTTATTAAAAAAATATATTATTTTTTTAAAAATTGAATCTTGGAAGAAATCAAGACAGAATAAAGATTTTTGTTTTTGTTTACACTTCAGGTGATTCAATTTTGGAATTCCCTGCCATGAGATGTGGTGATGGCTTCCCGCTGGGCTGAATTCGTAAAAGCGTTGGTGCAATTCATGGAAGTCAGGAGATGAATGGCTGCTAGTCTTCAGGGCAGCATGACTGCCTCTGTGGCCCTTCTGCTGGCAGGCTAATGGATAGTTAGCTGCTCTGAGGACAGATTGCTGGAATACACAAACCAATCAAACAGAGCAGTGCTCATTTTGTTTTCTATTGAATGGGGCTAATAGTAATAATCCGTAGAAAAGCATTAAAAAAACTTATTTATTTATATAGTGTTCTGTCTGGGTCACTCCGGAAGCCAAGACCAAGCAAAAAAGAGAAGCCAGACACACCAGTAAAAGGCAAAGGCAGTTTATAAAATTCAAGAAAAACACAGGTAGCAGAAAAGGTCCTTACAAACAGGAAAACGCTGTATCTTCAAATATATCCACGAAGGCAAAAGTCCATGCAGCAATACAGGATTCTTGCTGCCAAGACGAGGCTGTAGATAGCAGACCTACACCTCCCACGGGTCTTCCAAACTGCTGGGCCACAAGCCAGGAACAGAGACGTCGAGAACAAAGCAGGTCACCGTAACTCCAACTGATAACACTCCACATAGCTTCAAGGGCTTGCCTGCCTTTTAAACCCTGCTAAGGAAGACCACACCCAAGCCCAGCTGTTCCTAATTCAGTGCTGATAATACTTCTTTAATTGCTCCTTTCTTTGATCTGAACGTCTCTGTCGCATGTCAATGACAGCTTGTGCTTCATCACCTAATGACTCCAAGCTACTGGCTGGGGAGAGCCCCCCCCCCGGGGCTCTCATGCTGTTCTCCTTCGTACCATTCCTGACTTTCCTCTCCCCCGTCCAACTGCTCAGCCCCCTCCTCTTCGCTGTCCTCCTCCTCCAGGCATGGAGCCAGCAGAGACACAGCTGGTCCCTGAGCAGCCTCAAGCTGAACCACAACATATAATAAATAATTATTTAATATTAATTAATTTATTATTTCTAGATGATTACATATTTTAAAGATATTTCATTAAACAAGAAAGAAAAAGAGATATATCATTGAACAAAAGAAAAGGAGAAGAAATCTAGTATTAGAAAATATATAGTTACTATGATTGGTAATTGTCACAGTTCTTTCACACTTCAATTCATTGATTCCTTCGTAATACAATAAAGTTTTTAATTAGAGATAAGTTGATAGAAGGCAAGATATTCCTCTGGGTGTCTTGAACTCGTTAACACAGTCACACAGAGGGTTTGTTGTATATATATATACATATGTTTTTTTTTATTTTTGAGTCTGTTCCTTTAAACAAGCACAGTTGTCACAGTCAATGATCGAAGGATTAATCCAAGATACTTATTGAGTTCTTGTTTCTGATGAAATTAGCTAAGTTGAGAATAGAAACCTAAAGATAAACTTCCACTTGTGTTAGTCTTTTAGAAATCCTCCAGCTCTGAGGAGAAAAAAGAAAAACGGCTGCGAATTCCCCTTAGTCACTTCCCTCAGCTTTGTGGTGCACTCAAAAATAAAGGTCCAATAAACGACCCAATAAGCAGGATTATTGGTTGGAATTATTCCCTCTTTTCCTTTACTTGGGGGGATAAACCGAAAATAGTTATATGCCGATAGATCGCTTTTTAAGGTAATATGATTTCTTTCAATTGTGAGTGTCTTGCCGCTGGGGGAGGGGGGAGGATGACAGCTCCCACCCTCCTTCTCGCTTCTCGAAGCTTTGGTTTATAAATCCGCCAATCGGTTATAGCCCCCAGACACCCACCGCCAGAATCACAAACAGAAGTAAAGAGAAAAATTCAAATCCTGATGGGTATTTTACACTTCTCCGTTCTGTACTATCGCCTCGCCAGTATAAGATTAGCATTCTCCAGCCGGGAGTACCTCAGGCCGCCATGTTGCTCCTGATTTTAGATGTCCGATCTTCTTTCGGGAAATTCCTGATCCGCCGTCTCGAGCCGCTGCCTGAAAAAAACCCTGGCTAACAGGGCTCCCCCCACGTCAGCTACCTGCCCATGTATACTGTGGTTGAAGAAGGACTGACCGAAACACCTCAAAAGTGGAGGAATAACCAGAGCTCTGCTCCTCACCATCCACTCGGCTCCGCGGCTTTTTTTAATGGTAATTTCAATTATTATTATTATTATTATTATTATTATTATTATTATTATTATTATTTATTATTATTATTATTTTTATTATTAGTAGTAGTAGTAGTAGCAGTAGTAGTATTTATTAGACTTGTATGCCGCCCCTCTCCGAAGACTCGGGGCAGCTCACAGAAGACAATACAAAAACAATATGTGCACAAATCTAATAATTAAAAACTATAAGCTAAAACCCCATTACATTAAAAAGCAGTCACGAGACTGGAGACTGGACAGCCAACTTCTCTGGAACGATATAGGGCCATGATGGCGAACCCATGGTACACATGACACAGGTGGCACATGGAGCCATATCAGAGGCACGCAAGACGCTGCCCTATGTCAGCTCCAGCTGATTTTCGGCCTTGGGAAAGGTTGTTTCATCATCTATATGCTTCAGGAAGCTTCCCTGAACCCTCTGGAGCAATGTTCCCTCTAATGTTTTTTCGGTGTGGGCGGAAAAGTATAGTGTCTGAGCGACAGTCCCTTTGGGACTGGGCGGCATAGAAGTATAAGTAAGTAAGTAAGTAAGTAAATAAGTAAATAAGTAAGTAAGTAAATAAATAAATAAATAAATAAATAAAAATTCCCATCTTTTTTTATTAAAAGAAATTAATAATAAAACAAAACCAAAATCTATTACTATTATTACTATCTTCTCTTTTTCCATCCCTGTCTCCTCCCCCCTTGTGTGTGTTTGTGTGAACTCTTGAACCATTTCCAATAACAGGTGAGCTATTGGAAATGGTTCAAGAGTTCACACACACACACACACATACACAAACGGCTGGGTTTTTTTCTCTCTGTTATTATTTGGGTGCTTTTTACCATATGCTTTAAATCAAGAGTCATTTCTCTCTCTTTCTCTCTCCCCATCTTGCTCTCTCTCTTTTTCTCACTTTCTCTCCCCCTCTCTTTCTATCTCTCTCCCCCTCTTGCTCTCTCTCTTTCTCTTATTCTCTCTTGTTTTCTTTCTCTCTTTCTATTGCTTTCTTTCTCCTCTCTCTTTCTATCTCTCTTGCCTTCTTTCTCTTCTCTCTCTTGATATCTCTCTCTCCACCCCTTTCACTCTGTCTCTCTTTCTCACTTACTTTCTCTCTGTCTCTCTCTGTCAGCGAGGGGGCTGCGAGAGCGCTTTCTCTGAGCACTACGGGAACGCCTGCCCTGCCTCTACTGCAGCCCCCTTGCTAAAAGGTCCGGGACGAAAGCGCTCCCAGCGAAGGGGCTGCGAGAGGGCATTCTCGAAGCGCATGGAGAAAGCCCTCTCTCGCAGTCCCCTGGCTGGGAGCGTTTTCGTCCCCAGAAGCTGCAGCCACCAAGGAAGAAGTCACGCACCAAGGCAGGAGGTGGCGGAGGAGGAGAGGGGGCCGATCGGCGGGCGGAGGGCAGGGCCGAGAGGCCAGGGGCGCGAGGGGGCTGGAAGCACCGTGGGGAGGCAGGGGCGGCCGCTGCTCCCTTTCCTCCTACTGCCGGCACCTCCCCGCCCCCGCGCCCCCCCCCCCCCGCAGGCTGGCAGGGGGATGGGGAGCGTGCACCCGAGGAAAAGGGTGCGTGGGGGGGTATTTTGGGGCACGCGCGTGCACACACGCGCAACTTACGGGGAACGCTGCTCTGGATTGCACAAAAGAGCACGACTGCAAGCCAGAAGTGCGTTTTCTGAACTTCCAGTTTGCCTATTGTGCTGCTTTTTACACTCCAGGGCTTCAGGAAGCTTCCTTGAAGCGTCTGGAGAGCAAAAAACAGCACAACAGCAAACCGGAAATGTGTTTTTTCTGAACTTCTGATTTGGCTGTTTTTTTCATGTCCCAGGCTTCAATGAGGCCTGTGCTCAGGGACGGGAGGATTGTGTGCATGCATGAGGGGTGCGCATGCATGGGGGAGAGGGATGGGATTGGGAAGATACACACATGCTAGCACACCCACAAACTCCCTTTTGCCATCACTGGTATACGATCTGCTTGAATTAGGGGGTTGGAATAGAAGACCTCCAAGGTCTCTTCCCACTCTGTTATAGACTTGCTCACTGGATTCCATGCTGATTTTCCGCACTTGAGGCAGCAGAAATTAAGATGGTCAAAGGTCAGCTTCAAATTGGTGTGTTTGAAATGGGCAGGGGGAGGGAAGAAATAGTAAAATGGTGCCTTGTGGAATTTCCCCCAATCGCCATTCAGACGGAAGGGAGTACAATACAATATCTCCGGGATCGTCTTCTGCCACATGAATCACAGCAGCCGATACGGTCCCACAGAGTTGGCCTTCTCCGGGTCCCGTCGACTAAACAATGTCATCTGGCGGCCTCCATGGAAGAGCCTTCTCTGTGGTGGCCCCTGCCCTCTGGAATCAACTCCCCCCAGAGATCAGAACTGCCTCCATCCTTTTGCCTTTCATACATTGTTCAAGACTCACCTATATCGCCAGCCATGGGGGAATTGAGACATCTCCCCTGGGCTTATATAGTTTATATATGGTATGCTAGTGTTGTATGATTTTTAAATGACTGGTTTTTAGATACTTTCTTTTAATATTAGATTTGTTACATTATCCAGTCAACGAAGCAGTGGAAGTGATGTGCGGGTACCTGGAGGCTGTTGGGGTCTGGATGGGTGTCAACAGGCTCAAACTCAACCCTGATACAACGAAGTGGCTATGGGTTTTGCCTCCCAAGGACAATCCCACCTGTCCGTCCATACCCTGGGGGGGGGAAGTATTGACCCCCTCAGAGAGGGTTCGCAACTTGGGCATCCCCCTCGATCCACAGCTAACATTAGAAAACCATCTTTCAGCTGTGGCGAGGGGAGCGTTTGCCCAGGTTCACCTGGTGCACCAGTTGCGGTCCTATTTGGACAGGAAGCCACTGCTCCCAGTCACTCATGCCCTCATCACCTCGAGGTTCGATTACTGCAACGCTCTCTACATGGGGCTACCTTTGAAAAGTGTTCGGAAACTTCAGATCGTGCAGAATGCGGCCGCGAGAGCTTCATGGCTTCATGAAAGAGACCACAGAGAAAATTAACAAGGCCAGGAAGGCTCTGTATGAAGTCATGGAATATATAGCTAAATACACTTGTCAGCCATGGGTAGAGGGACCCTATTGTCCTGCTAAATATAGAGCAGAGGAATCCATAAAACACAATAACGTATATTAGTTCTTTACTCTTAATAATTTATGAAACAAATAACATATATTAATTCTTGCTATTAATGATATTGAGAACTGGGGTCTTCAGATGCATTCCTTGGACAAGACTTAGGTGGCAGGGCTCTTAGAAAATGAGAGAAATTAGTAAATTGATTGACCTTTTTAAAGCAATTATTAGCCACTTCCATATTATGCATGATTCTTTTAATATTATATAGTTGTAAGTGTACTTTATGTTGACTACTAGCCAAATACTCAACTGTATAACTTAAGAATTTTAATTACTATAGAGATCTAGGTTTTTAATAAGTGAGAGGCAATTGTACATTTGTTTACACAAATAAAATTGCAATTAAACAGCTGTGATGTGGCAATGTGTAAGTGGCTTGAAATAGCGGGTTCTAGTATTTGATCTGGTTCTTGAAGGTTGAAATTTATTATATTCCATTTTAGAGGTTAGATAGGTTGTTTGATTCATTCTTGCATGCAACTTCAAAAGAAGTCTCTCACAAGGATCAGTTTCTCCGCACGTATGCAGCTCTATCAAAAACCTAACTGCCCAAAAATAGTTAAATTCATTTTTATAAAGGTTCACTGATGTCAAACTTGCCTCCTGCTGCGCCCAATCTCAGAATTACTAGACATAGCTTATTAAACATACTAATATTTATTTATTTATTTATTCTTTGTCCAATATACAATACATATGAAATAGAATAGACATTAAGTAATATAAATAAAGATAGAAAGTAAGAAAGAAGAGAAGTAGAAGGAATGGAGAGAAAATATATGATATATGAGATAAGGAAAGACAATTGGACAGGGGACGATAGGCACATCAGTGCACATATGTATGCCCCTTTACTGGCCTCTTAGGAACCTGGAGAGGTCAATCGTGGAGAGTCTTAGGGAGAAATGTTGGGGGCTGGGGGCTGACACCACTGAGTCCGGCAATGAGTTCCACGCTTCGACAACTCGATTGTTAAAGTCATATTTTTTACAGTCAAGTTTGGAGCGGTTAATATTAAGTTTGAATCTGTTGTGTGCTCTTGTGTTGTTGCTGTTGAAGCTGAAGTAGTCGTTGACCGGAAGGACGTTGCAGCATATGATCTTGTGGGCAATACTTAAATTGTGTTTTAGGCGCCGCAGTTCTAAGCTTTCAAGATCCAGGATAGTTTGTCTATTTTCGTAGAGTATTCTGTTTCGAGTGGAGGAGTGAAGGGCTCTTCTGGTGAAATACCTTTGGACGTTTTCGAGAGTGTTGATGTCTGAGATGTGGTGTGGGTTCCAGACAGATGAGCTGTATTCGAGAATGGGTCTGGCATAGGTTTTGTAGGCTCTAGTCAGTAGTGAGAGATTGCCAGAGCAGAAGCTACGTAGGATCAGGTTAACAACTCTGGAAGCCTTTTTGGCGATATTGTTGCAGTGGGCTTTAGCACTTAGGTCATTTGTTATTAGTATTCCAAGGTCTTTTACTGAGTGTGGGTTGGCTGAGAGAATTTCTTTATTCAGTTCATATATGTGGTTTGGATTCTTTTTGCCGATGTGGAGGGTAGAGCATTTGTTGGTTGATATTTGAAGTTGCCAGGTGTTAGACCAATCTGAGACAAAGTCGAGGTCTTTTTGGAGAGTGAGTGTGTTGTCAGTGGTGTTGAAAAGTTTCATATCGTCGACAAAAAGCACACAGTTGCTTGCGATATTATCGCAGAGGTCATTGATGTACAGGATGAAAAGAGTAATAGAAATAAAAGTTCAGAAAGGACCAAACAGAAGGAGAGAAGAATTGGGTTCTTGCTCAAGTCTCTCATCAAAATAGTGCATTGATGGAGGTTTTTGTGAAAGAGGTAGGTGAGGAGGATTTAGAGGGGGTTTTCAGGGACAAGGAGGAAATGAATGGCTAAAGAGGTCAGAAAGAACAATTAACAGAAAATCAAAGGGTGGAACTACAACAGAATCAATGTGGCTGCTGCATGGAGGAGAGATATGCTTAGTAAACTACAGACAACCATTAGGTTTTAACTCTAGGTGTCAGCCTTCCAGAACCCAATTTCCATTAAAAACCAAGAGCAGCTGTGAGCCACTCTGATCATTGCATGATGCATTTTCTATCTGCTTACAAAGATTTAAAGCCACAAAACCAACAATTAAATCAGTGAGGACTTGGATTGAAGGGGCAAAGCTAAAGCTACAGGATTGCTTTGACTGCACAGACTAGAATATTTTTCACCTGCCCAGAAGAGCCGGGTAGCTGTCGCCCGGTCAAGAGGCGCAAACGGAGGTGGGAAATCCCAATAGGAGATTCCAGGGGCGGAGCTTTGACGTCACGGAGACGTCCTTCCTGGGCGGCCGAAACGGGGACTCCAGGAAGGATGTCTCCGTGACGTCAAACCTCCACCCCTGGAATCCCCTATTGGGATTCCCCACCTCCGTTTGCACCTCCTGACTGGCCGACAGCTCCCCGGCTCTTCTGGGAAGGTGACAGCTGGCCAGTGGAGCTTCTTGGCATTCTCCTGAACCTGAACCCGAACTTTTGCCGAACTTCCGGGCTTGGCATTCGGGAGAATGGCGAGAAGCGCCCCTGCTGTTTCGGAAGGTGACAGCCAGGCGACGGCGTTTCTCAGCATGCTCCCGAACCCAAACTTTTGCCGAACCTTTGGAAAAGTTCGGGTTTGGGTTCGGCATACCGAATTTCGCAAAGTTTGGTACGAACCCGAACTTTGCGATTTTGGTTCGCCCAACACTAATTATGGCCATTAACTCACAGAGCTTGTTGCTCAAGCTTCGAGCATTCGTGCACATTACCCTAAGAACATTATTATCATTATTAGTTTTCCCCTTATCATCAGCAACTACATCTATTTTATTTACAGCTCTCTTTTCATAAACTTCAAGCAACTGATTTATCATCATTGATCCGGGACAGAAATCATCCACGTCAGTTACATCTCTGTCCCCTTTACCTAGTTTAAATGCCTGTCCAAAAAAGTTCTGAACTCCTCACTGAGCACCTGGGTCCCTCTGTATGAACCTAGAACTTTCAATTAGTAAGAATAAGATGGAGCAGCCAAATCTATGTTAAATCCCTAATGAAATGTATGGTCTTTAAATGTATGGTCTTTTAAGCCCATCAAATTTTCACAGAAACTGGTTTTGAAAAGATTTTGACTACTAAGCCCATATAATATGAAAAATCAAAATTAAGTTAAGAAAGCCCATAACTTTGTATTGAGAATCTAGATTTGCATGTCCAGCTGGTCTAACTATAATCTAGTATCGTGTCATGCTACAGGTGAAACTTAAAAAATTAGAATGTCCATGTATATGCCATGTATATGATATAGACCAGTCTAAATAAATAAATGTACCCGTATATACTCGAGTATAAGCCGACCCGAGTATAAGCCGAGGCACCAATTTTTGCCACAAAAACTGGGAAAACGTATTGACCCGAGTATAAGCCGAGGTTAGAAAATGCAGTGGCTACTGGTAACTTATAAAAATGGAAAACAATAAAATTACATTAATTGAGACATGTTTTAGAATATTTATTTTAAAGAAAACCAGTAAACTAGCTCTGTAAATTTAAAAGAGGGTAAACAAATTAACAATATTAACAATAAATTAAAAAGTAAAAAAAGTAGCTCGATCAGCAACAAAGCTAAAACCTAAGGGTTAAAATCCTTCAAAACTGGATTCCTTCTCATCATTAATTGGATTTACATTATTGTTCTGTTTTTATATATGTTGTGAGCCACTCTGAGTCCTTGGAGAGGGATGGCATACAAATCCAATTAAATAAACAAATAAACAAACAAACAAACAAACAAATAAATAAGTGTATCCAAAGAAGAGCTTCAGCATTAGCTGCTGTGAGGTTATTAGCAAAGAAAACCAAATAGATAGATAGATAGATAGATAGATAGATAGATAGATAGATAGATAGATAGACAGTAGATAGAAAGATAGATAGATAGATAGATAGATAGATAGAAATAGATACAGATAGATAGATAGATAGAAAGATAGATAGACAGACAGACAGATAGAAAAATAGATAGATAGATAGATAGATAGATAGATAGATAGATAGAAATAGATACAGATAGATAGACAGACAGACAGACAGACAGATAGATATAGATAGAAAGATAGATAGACAGACAGACAGATAGAAAAATAGATAGATAGATAGAAATAGATACAGATAGATAGATAGATAGATAGAAAGATAGAAAAATAGATAGATAGATAGATAGAAATAGATACAGATAGATAGATAGATAGATAGATAGATAGATAGATAGATAGATAGATAGAAATAGATACAGATAGATAGACAGACAGACAGACAGACAGACAGATAGATATAGATAGAAAGATAGATAGACAGACAGATAGAAAAATAGATAGATAGAAAAATAGATAGATAGAAAGATAGATAGATAGAAAGATAGAAAAATAGATAGATAGATAGATAGAAATAGATACAGATAGATAGATAGATAGATAGATAGATAGATAGATAGATAGATAGAAAAATAGATAAATAGAAAAATAGATAGATAGAAAGAAAGAAAAATAGATAGATAGATAGATAGATAGAAATAGATACAGATAGATAGATAGATAGATAGACAGACAGACAGACAGACAGATAGATATAGATAGAAAGATAGACAGACAGACAGACAGATAGAAAAATAGATAGATAGATAGATAGATAGATAGATAGAAATAGATACAGATAGATAGATAGATAGATAGATAGATAGATAGATAGATAGAAAGAAAATAGATATATAGAAAAATAGATAGATAGAAAGATAGAAAAATAGATAGATAGATAGAAATAGATACAGATAGATAGATAGATAAACAGACAGACAGATAGATATAGATAGAAAGATAGACAGACAGGCAGACAGACAGATAGAAAAATAGATAGATAGATAGATAGAAATAGATACAGATAGATAGATAGATAGATAGATAGATAGAAAAATAGATAGATAGAAAGATAGACAGATAGAAAAAGAATTCCTGTCTAGCTCTGCCTCACAACACATTATCAGATCCTATCCAAGCAAGGACAGCAACTACCACAAAATACCATTTTTTAAACAGTTTAAATCCTTTCAAAGGAGGGGGAGGAGAATCTGACAGCAGGGGGCCTTTTTAATCCAACTAAGGGCAATGCAGAGAGAGCAAGGAATAGTTACTGTAAACCTGTTGACAAATACACACAGGGAGTAAAAAAAAAAAGCCACTGGGTTTCAGCAAGAGGTAGCTGGCTTTTTTCACGGTGGGGGGGACAGGGGGCATGCACACACGCACACACGCACACACACACGACCTCACCAGAGGGGACAAAAGCTTTTGCCTCCTCGCTCTGGCTCAAGCAATGGCGCCCTCGTGTGGTGACTTTGTCAATGACCCGAGTATAAGCCGAGGTTGTGTTTTTCAGCCCAGTTTTTGGGCTGAAAAACTCGGCTTATACTCGAGTATATACGGTATATGACACAGAGCAGGCTAAATAAATAACATTTGCTCCCAAATAGAAATATCCGGTGTAACCATTTCTTCCTGTTGCCTTGTCTTGTTTTGCCTTGGTATTTTATCGCCAACTGGGTTTCTCCCACTTCGGACTAGTTCACAAGAACCGGTAGCCACTCGCTGGTGCCATTACAATAATGTCACAAAACCAGATTGGTCAGTGCTGGTCCATGGGCTATAAAGATGGTTCTCGACTTATGACCAGGATCCCAAACTTTCAGCTGTTAAGTGAGACATTTGTTAAGTGAGTTTTGACACATTTTACTACCTTTTTTTGGCCATTGTTGTTAACTGTATGTGATAAGTTATTAACATGGTCGTTAAATGAATTTGGCTTCAGCATTGATTTTGCTTTTCAAACGGTTGCAGTAGATGATCAGATTTATTTATTTATTTAATTAATTGGATTTGTATGCCGCCCCTCTCCGAGGACTCGAGGCAGCTCACAGCATTTACAAAAACGAGAACAATCATATAAATCCAATTAATACTACATTAAAAACAACCATTAAATTCTATTAAAAGAAAGTAAAACCTATCAAACCAATTATTCAACACTCATACTTGAAACATTCATTGATCAGGGGGAAGATGTAAATGTCCCAAGCCTGGCGGCAAAGATGAGTTTTTAAGCTCTTTTGGAAGGCAAGGAGGGTGGAGGCAGTGAGAATCTCTGGGGGGAGCTGATTCTAGAGGGTTCCCCTAGGTCCCACCAGCCGACATGGTTTGGTTAACGGGATCCTAAGGAGGCCAACTCTGTGGGATCTCACCGGTCACTGGGATTCGTGCGGCAGAAGGCGGTCTCGGAGATAATCTGGTCCTATGCCATGAAGGGCTTTATATGAACTTGGGAGACAGCAGTGGTCATAAGTATGAACCAATTGCCAAACATCTCAATTTGATTACATGATCAAGGGATTGATACAAGTTTGAAAAGTGGTCATAAGTTCCTATTTTCAGTGCCATTGTAACTTTCAACAGTCACTAAATGAACTTTAAATGAAGCCTAATGACTACTTGTCCTATGTCTACCTAATCCTGTTTCCAATATTTTGAATTCTCCCATTACAGGAAGAATAAAAACTATAGCGATATGATACAATGGATATTTTAGAACCAAAAATGCAAAATTGGATTTAAAAGGAAGTCAGAAATTGTTCAGTTTCCGTGAAGCGTGTGCTTTCATATTTCATTGTATCTGATTTTGTACAAATTGGGAAACTGGTTACTTTAAACTGGGTGTCTATTTTTATTTTTATTTTGTTCCTAGTGTATATTTGGAAATTTAAAATAGAATATATTTGCTACTACCAAGTCCGTTCCTGAGGAAAGAAGAACTGTCTCTCTCTATATAATAGGGCAGTGAATGTATTTCAGTACAGAATCTCTCTAATGTGAAGTCCCATTATCAGTAACAGTAATCCTCAACTTAAGACTGCAATTGAAGCCAGAATTACATTTGTAAGTTGTTGCAGTCCTAAATCGAGGCATCACATGGATTCCAGAAGGATGCAAACAGTGACAAATGTAAGGCAATTGCCGAGCATCTAATTGCAATTATGTAACCATAGATGTAGGGATACGCAGCCCCCATAACTCATAATATAAGTGGAGAGAGAGAGTTGGACTAAAAGTCGATTCCGCCCTAGGATGCCATGATGCCCTCTGTGCTTTGTGCCACAATGATGGTACTTCCCTGTTGTTCATGAACAGACAACTACCCACAGGAAATGCAGAGGCCAAAGGTCACCAAAAGAGTCAGCCACTGGCCTCCCCTAGACCCAGGTAGACATAGACAATGGCTATTGTTTACCTGTTGCCAAGGGAACCAGATTGTCAGTTGCCCTGATAAGCCCCTCCCCCCCAGAGCATTCTAACCGGGTGAAATCTAAGGATGGCAGCCAGAAAGTGCTGCAGGGTAAGTGTTGGTATCTCAAATGGGAGGAATCTGGCAGTAGGGGAGTAAGTTCATGCTTCCCAACTCTTTTAACATGTCTATTTTATTTCACAGAGATTTTGGAAATATTTGCGAAGAAGACTTTGCTGCTGCACAGGAGAAGAGGAGGTCATTCCCAGGTACCACCTCCCCCTTCTCCTTAAACCCTGGCCATGGTGGGACAACACCAGGATAGGGCAGCCAAAATTTTTACTAAGGCCATGGTTCCCAACGTGGGGCCCACGCCCTACAGGGGGGCAATTTGATTTTTAATGGGAGCGATTGGAACCTTGTTTAAACCAAGTTAATGGCCTTTTAGGCTTCCTTTGGCTGAGGAGTTCACTTTTGAATAGTAACAATTATATGTCAGGGGGGTCACAATTTTAGAGATGCTTAGGTGGGGTATGGTCAAAGAAAGGTTGGGAACCACTGTCCTAAGGGCATTGCGTGAGGGTGCAGATGGTCAGGATGAAGCCAGAGTCAGCACCCAGTTAAGGGTTTTTCAGTTGTTAGGAATCTTTGAATTATACTTTTTTCCATCTGTTTGCCAATCAGATATTTAAGAATTGCTACTAATCCATTTGAACACTTTTAATTATTCAATTTTTTCTAGTTTTTTTCTTACAATGCTTATAAACTCTTAGTTCTCATTATAAACCGTAGAACTATTTCTTTTTTTAATGGTAATTTCATTTAAGATTACAATTTGCAACAAAGTAACAATTTACAAAGTAGTGTATCTGTAGAGGAAGAAACTCTTAAAGTTAATTTCTAGGTTCATTGTTCAAAATATTTTTAGTATGTGCAATGTTAAAATATTTTGCTTCATTCTATATTTATAAATTGAGGGTGAGTGATTTTTTTATAATTGTAATATTTCATCTATTTTCCTTTAATGCCCAAATTTTAGACTTTTTAATTTTTTTATTTTTTAAATAATTCAAAATTATATTTTCCTATGAGAATGGGTCTTTATAATTAACTCCAAAATGTTATTTCAAATTTATCTGAACCCATAGCCATTTGAAACTTTTTAAAATAAAAAATTTTATACTCTTTCGCTATTTATTCCTTAAAGTTTGTCCTTCGTAACTTCTTTCAGTAAGGATTGAAGGAAACTTCTTCAGTTCTGTAGAACATATTGATTTGTTACTTTGTTGTAAAATTGTAATCTTAAATGAAATTACCATTAAAAAAAGAAATAGTTCTATGGATTATAACGAGAACTAAGAGTTTATAAGCATTGTAAGAAAAAACGAGAAAAAATTGAATAATTAAAAGTGTTCAAATGGATTAGTAGCAGCGGGAGAAGAATCCTCATCCCAGCACCCTGAGAAGCGAAACGTTTTATTCACTCTGGGCAGTCGAGAGAAAGGAAAATCAGGACTTTATTTACTTTATTTAAAAGGTGCCACCAAATCCCTGGTGTTTCCAAATCCCCAGTGGCTCGCTGAGCGCAGTTGTCCATGAGCGGCTGTAGGAGAGCGGCGGTGGCAGGGGAGGGTCAGGAGGGAAATAAACTTGGACAATGGCAGCATCTCCGTTTGGATGGGCCTGTGAGGGGGATGGCTGTTGCTTTGCAATTCTCTGCCTCTCATCGACAACTGCGGGAAAAAGCAATCACCTCCAGCGCTCCCACTCCAGCCTGTACTTTATTCATAAGGCAGTAAACCTGGACAATGAGGGAGTTTTCCAGCTGAAAGTGGTTGCTGCCCATCCCTAGGCACCGCTGAAGGTCTGCAGAGTCTGTAAGATCCTCTCCCCAAAATGACTTTCTGTGCATAGGGGCCTTCAGGGGCAAAAAGATGGGCAGGCTGACAGGCAAGGCTGAGAAAGGAGAGGCTCGGCTAGAGATGGATGTTTTTGACATGCCACCTTCTTCTTTTGGGCAGGACTGAAGGAGGAGGAAGAGGAGGAGAAGAGACACCTCCTGGAGTAAGTATGCTTCTGCAACGTGGCCAGTGGGTGGCCATTCCTCAAATCTGGGTGGGGAAAGGGTGGAAATCCCACTGGGGGGAACTTGGCCAGCCTAGAAAACTTAAGAAGAGCTCTTTGGATTTTTTTTACTTGCAGGTATCGATGGCTGGGGCTGCCAGGACCCCAAATACATCGAAGCCTGGCAGGGACCTGCCCTTCGTGGGGTGAGTGTCCTCTCATCCGAGGGACTCTGAAGCCCCCAAGAAGTTGGCTAGGAGTAAGGTTTACAAGAGGGGAGGCATCTCTACCCTCTGCCTCTACTTTGGCTAACAGAAGAATGACTCAGGCCCTTCGTTCTCTCCCCAGGATGGAGATCCCCAGAAGATGGACTCCAGGGCTCTCCTCTATTAAGGAACTGGTAAGGCCACTGGTAAGACCCCCTCCCCACTGTAATGGCAGACATCCTGCCAAGAAATTATGCCAATAGATTTAATATTTGCCTTCTTATTTCAGGAGCCACAAGATGAAGAAAATAGCCAGGGTTCAGGGTAGGTAAAAAAACGTGCAGAGGGGAGGCGTCTCTGCTTCTGCTGCTGCTGCTTGTGTCACAGGACAGGTGGCACAGGGCAGTCCCACTGGCAGGCCAAACCCCTTGTCAGGCCAGCTGGAAGGGCTCTTGGAGCGTCTACATGGCCACTTTTGCAAAATGGGCCATGGCTGATTTTGATCTTTGTCCCCTTTGTTTTCTTCCCCCAGAGACACCACCTATACGATCTGGCAGCGAGAGCCCTCGGAGGTAAGAAACCCTTGGCAGGGGGGCAGAGGGTGAGAGGGTTAGGGCGATGCCTTGACTCCTGATGGGAGGGGGAGAAATTATGGTAGATATCCTTCTAAGCTTAAGGCTTGTAAAGCTTTCTCCCCCTCCCATCAGGACTGAAGGCATCGCCCTAACCTTAAGGCTTGCTGTTGGCCCCTAGGGCCTGATGCGCCCTCTCCTTTCTCAATCTTACTGGGACGCAGAAAGCTTAGGATTTAGCCTCCATATCTTCATTTGCAGGATTCGATGACAGCTCAAATGGGGTCAGGGAGCAGCCTGGACCTGGCCTCATTTTTGGGATCCTCCAGCCCTTGGGTAAGTAAGACAAAGTGTTCTCAGTTGGGGAGGGGTGGAGTCCCCCTAGTTAGTTCTCCTAACCTGACCGAGCTGTGCTGGAGCGTTCTGGGCAGCGGAGCATGGGGACACCCGGCCCTTGGGAGATGGTACTTAGGTTAGCCACATGCCCCCAAGCTCTGGTGCCAATGGCTCCTTTGCCACAAATCAGCAGGGACTGGTGTCCTTAATGGAGAATGGGATTATTGTCATCCACAGGATTCTCAGGACAGTTTCACTGATTTGGGCAGCCTGGACGAAGACACCCCGGACAGCTTGGAACGCCTCATCCAGGAATTAGAGGTATGTATTCTTTTTTCTTTTTTTAAAATAATTTTTATTTACATACAGTGGTACCTCGGTACTCGAACGCTTTGGTTCTTGTACATTTCAGATAACGAATAAAATTTTCAGCAAAAATTTGCTTCGGTATCTGAACCCACCCTTCCTGCAGCTTGGAGCTCTTATACAGCTCCTCGGCCCCCTGAAGCTGCTGGGATTGCAGCAGCCCCCACACTTCCTGCAGCTTGGAGTACCGAATTTATTTATCCCATTGGAAATAAAGAAAATAGATTTAATTGGTTCTTAGAGAGTTAACAGGGGCTGGGAACCAATTAAATCCATTTCCATTATTTCCTATGGGATAAATAAATTCGGTACTCGACCAAATCGGTTCTCGACCACACTTTTGGAACGAATTGTGGTCGAGTACCGTGATACCACTGTGTATATAATAAGACAATAACGACAAACAGTACATTTACATAAAATACAGAGAACAGAAAAAACAAGCAAGAGATATATTTCTTCTCTTCTCCTGTAGTAGAGACTGTTGACAGCGTCCTCTCTTTAAAAAAAAAAAAAAATTCTTGGCGGTGTTAAGACCAGTGGTTTGAGTTGTATGTTGTTATAGTTGAACTCTTATGTCGTAAGTTCTTATCAAATAAACCAAGCAAAAAACTATATGGACTTTGTAAAAAAAGATTGTTCTTTAAGTTGTTTCTTTATCTCGTAGCACTATAAAGGGGTGTTCTTTTATTTAACCAAATGTAAAATTATTCCCATATTTGGTAGTATTTGTTTTTTCTTTTTCTTTTAGTTCCATTGTTAGTTTATCTGCTTCAGCACAATCTAACATTTTTTTTATTAAATTCCTTTCATTTGGCATGTTTTCATTCTTCCAAAATTGTGCGATAGCTATTCTCGTTGATGTTATTAGATGTTGTATTAGGTAATAATGTTCCTTATTCATCTGATTTTCAAAAATGCCAAGCAAAAATATTTCAGGTTTCATTTCTAGTTCAATCTTAGTTATTTCCTTTATCCATTTCTGAAGTTTCTGCCAGATTCCTTTAACTTGTCTGCAGGTTCACCACATATGAAAATATGAACCTTGTTTCTCACCACACTTCCAACAGTTAGGCTTGAGGTTGGTGTACATTTTTGCTAGCCTTTCAGGGGGCACATGCCACCTATAAAACATTTTTATTGCATTTTCTTTGTATGCGGTGGATTTTGTGATTTTGTAATTGGTATGCCATATTTTTTCACATTGGTCCAATTGTATTGTGTGACCTATATTCTTTGCCCAAGCAATCATATTCCCTTTTACTATTTCTTCCACGTTTTGGTGTTCTTGGAGTATTTTGTAAATGTTTCTTGTGGGGTCCTGATAAGATTTTATCTAATGGAGTGTAGTTTTTCTGTATTCCATATTTCTTTATGTCTACATGGAATCTAGATGATATTTGGTGATAACACCACCAATCCACTTTTATTCCTTCTTCATTTAGCTGTGTTCGTGTTTTTAATTTTGAGTCTTTATCTAATAAGTGTGAATAGTTTAATAGTTTTTGTCGACTTATAGTGTTTGGGTAAATTATTGCTTCTATGCTTGAGAACCATAGTGGTATTTTAAAATAATGTTGCTTCCTAATTAAGTTCCAGTTGTCTATTAATGACTTCCTTATCAGATGGTGTTTAAAATATGAGTGTGTAGTAGATTTGCTGTCCCAAATGAAACTGTGCCATTCGGACTGGATATCATATCCTTCCAAAGCTAGTAGTCTTGTATTTTGAAGTTTAACCCATGTTAGGGCTGCTGCTCGGTAATAGAGTTTGAAGTCGGGTAAGCCAAGTCCGCCTTGCATAGGGCTATCTTGTGTCCATTTAAGTCTAATTCTGGTCTCTTTTTTCCCCATATAAATTTGGATATTAATTTGTCTAATTTTTTTTTTAAAAGGTTCCTTCTAATTTAATTGGGATTGTTTGGAAGTAATATAGAAATTTGGGTAATATGGTCATTTTTATTGTGGCAATTCTTCCTAGTAATGAGATTGGTAATTTAGAATGGGATCATTGTCGTCCACAGGATTCTCCAGAGAACAGTCCGGCGAATTTGGGCAGCCTGGAAGGAAACACCCCGGACAGCTTGGAGCGCCTCCTCCAGGAGTTAGAGGTATGTATTCTACCCTCTTCAGGGATCAATGCCTTTCTTTGCGAAGCTCAATGAAGCAATGAGCTATGCTGTGCAGGGCCACCCAATCAGACAGGTCCTAGTGGGGGATGCTGGCACAATGTGGTCTACTGGAGAAGGAAATGGCAGCCTTCTCCAGTATCCTTAGTAAGAAAACCCCAAGAAAAGCATCAAAACAATGCCAGAAGACGAGCCCCTCAGATAGGAAGGAGTCCAATATGCTACATGGGTAGAGCAGAGGGCAAGTACAGAAAGAGCAAACTGGTACTAACAACAGCCTTTCCTTCCTTCCCCAGGAGCTGCAACAGAAGGAGGAAGAACCAGCTCCAGGCACCTCCAGAGGTGAGTTGGTAGTTGGCTGGGAAAAGCCTGCAGGGAATGCGGAACTCCAAAAGACTGCGCTACGTAGTAATGGGCAGGACCCAGAATGGTTGGAAACGCTATTCCGGCAGCGGCAATGGAGTGCATAGTCTCGCTCCACTGCCGCCGGTCTTGCAGGCGTAATGCACGCACAACCTAAGCAATTCTGGCAGCTAAAATCACTTGGGTTTTGATTCCATGCGTGCACAGAATTTTTGCTGCTGGAAGAACGTCTGCGCACGAGATTACGGTTGCTCCACATGCGCAGCATCCGGAATCTCACAGCAAGAAGATACAGCAATGATAAATAGCCAACCTACATAACACTAAAGAAAGATACAGCAATGATAAATAGCTAAGCTGCATAACACTAAAGAAACAAAGGCACAAAGAAATCTAATAGGATAATGAAATACTAATGAAATAGGACGGTCAGTAGTCCAAAATTTACAACTATAATAAGGATCTGAATATCAGTTGTTAAGGTACCACAGTCATAAGTTGAGTCACTATTTGATAAGATTTAATGTTACAACTGTTTTTATGACCATCCGTAAACAAGTCATTGTGATTATTAAGCAAAACAAATGGTCGTAAGTGCAAATCCGTTTTAACCAGTGGGCGGTTTTGCCATTGGCAAAAAGTGTTGCAAATGTGATGACATGACCATGGGCCATTGCAAGCCGTCATAAATGCAAGTTTGGCTGCCAGGCACACAAAATGCAATCATCTGACCATGCGATAACTGAGTACATTATAATTTTGAATGGCTATTAAACTGGTTGTAAATCAGAGACGACCTACACCAGGAAAGGAACCTACACCTTGGAAAAAAATAAAGTATAATCCCCAAAAGGGATAAATCTGAAAGAGGTTCATAAGAATACAAACATTTAATTCTTTGTGTTTACAACTCTGTAGAATGAAGAAAATTAAAAGAGCAAGACCTAGAATAATTAATTTTTTAATAAATCTAAAGGACAGGTTTTTTTAAAAAAAATAAAAGATTGCCCTTTTTAATAAAGGACAGATATGGTTACTATAAATTTATAGCTACCTTTTCTAGCATCGGCTTCTCTGGATGTTTTTAATTCTAGTTAACATAATTCTTAATCAACCTGATTGTGGGTTGTTAAAACCATTGTCTTTCCTAACACAATTTTCCTTATCTCCCATTCAGCAGTGGAAGAAGCTTTTGATTGCTTTTCGGAACTGTCAGTCAATGATAGCCCGCCTCTGCCTTTTCATGTTTTCATAGGTATATAAAGACCACTGAGGCCAGAAGTGGCTTTATCCTTGGCTTTGAGGTATGTATGACTAACCTGAGTTGCTTTCCTAACCCCCCCCCCCAAATTTTGGTTTAAAGTTGGTCTTTCTGTTTTGTTTTTAAGTGACTCTGCAAAGCAAAACGAATAATTTAAGGGCGATCCGGAAGGGACCTCCGCATTGCGGCAATTGGAGCGAACACCCGCCCACCCTCCGCTATCAACAGTGTGTCATAAGGAGGTCGCCTTTGGGGCCGAATAGGAATTTTTTGCGGCCTCCCCTTTAGAGGCGGCCGTTTTTTCGCCTATTCCACACTGACGGTGCGGACTGGATTGGTTAGGGGGTGTGGCGCATTTAGTTATTTAGGAATTTCCGCCCCGTTAGTTTGGCTCTGCAGGTCCTTAGTTTGTTTTGAATTAAATATTCAAAGTTACGTATTTAAATTTATTTAAAGTTATTTAAATTTATGCTAATTAATAAATGACCCTTAATTAATCCACAATATATGTCTCAGCGTCTTTACTCCGCCTCCGGGGGGCAATTATATATAAGACAGCCCTAAACATGTCTTTTTCAAAGCCTGCAGTGAAGAAAAAAGGTTGGTGATGAGCACGTGTCTTATTTGCACAAGGAATACAATTTGAAATGTCATTACCCAACTAAATATGCTGAGGAGTATCAGATCCAGGGGCTTAAAGCACAGGTTTCAGTCTTCTTTAGAGGAAATGGAGTCAGAATATGGGGATGTGCTCTACTTCACCGAGGTACGTTGGCTCAGCAGGGGAAACATATTGAAGAGATTTTTTGAGTTGAGAGCGGAAGTGGAGAAAGATGGGATTGCTATTCCTGCGCCAAGTGATACAAAATGGCTTACGGACTTAGCTTTTTTTGTTGATATCAATACATGAGCTTACTGTACTGAACAAAAAGTTACAAGGCCAGGGGCAACTTGTCAGTGCTGCCTATGACAATGTAAGAGCATTCTCTACAAAACGTATGTTATGGAAAGCCCAGCTTTCTCAGACAAACATTTGCCATTTCCCAGCATGCAAGGCACTCATGGATGCAGGCACACCATTCAGTGGTGAGGAGTATGTGGATGTCATTTTGAAGCTACAGGAGGAATTTGATCACACATTTGCAGACTTCAAGATGCACAGAGCAACATTTCAAATTTTTGGGAACCCCTTCTCCTTTGATGTGCAGGATACCCCTCCTGTGCTTCAAATGGCGCTCATTGACCTGCAGTGCAACTCTGAACTCAAAGCCAAGTTCAGGGAGGTGAGTGGAAAAGCAGACAAGCTCGGGCAATTTTTGACAGAATCGCCCCCCCCAGCTTCCCTGAGCTTTCCCAAATGTTCAAGTGGACCATGTGTCTTTTTGGGAGCACATACTTGTGCGAAAAGCTCTTCTCTACCTTGAACTTCAATAAATCCTGTTATGTTTGTACTTTTAAATAAAGGTAACCGCTGATTGGCTTAAGTCGCGGCCAAGGGAAACCTTGTTGCGAAAGTTTAAAAAAGAGGAACTCACGTCTGTTTTCCCCGCGCAGATGCCCCATTTGCGTTTTATTCTAAAACCCTTTCACCTGCAGAAAGGAATTACTCTCAATTAGATAAGGAGGCATTAGCTTTAGTTGCAGGCGTTAAACGCTTCCATGGATATTGGTTTGGCCACTCTTTTACATTGATTACGGACCACAAGCCATTGTTAGGCATTTTAGCAGGAGATAAGCAGACCCCCACATTTCTGTCTCCGAGAATAACCCGCTGGACGATCTTTTTAGCTGCTTATAATTATGTACTTAAGCACAGGGAGGGGGAAGGAAATTGGGCACGCAGACATGTTAAGTAGGTGTCCTCAGGCAGAATTAGTACACGACCCAACCCCAGCGTCCAATGTATTGCTGATAGAAATGCAAGAAAACCCATTAATAACGGCAGCGGAAATAGCCAGAGAGACAGAAATAGACCCTGTGTTATCCCGAGTAAAGCAATGGGTACTTAAAGGGTGGCCGGAGGGGGGGGGAAATTCCAAAGGAGACTTGCCAGGTATTCAAGAACAGACAAACTGAATTAAATGTATTAAGAGATTGCATATTGTGGGGTGACAGGGTGGTAATTCCTAAACAGCTACAGAAGAAAGCATTGAAATTGTTACACCAGGGTCACCCAGGCATGGTAAAGATGAAAAGCCTGGCCAGGAGCCACCTTTGGTGGCCAGGTTTAGACCAGGACATAGAAATCTGGGTAGCCACATGTCACCCATGCCAACAAACTCGCCCAAACCCACCAAAGACCAAACCAACGGAGTGTGAGACACCAAAGGGACCATGGTCCCGCATACACATAGACTTCGCAGGACCTCTAGCGGGACAATCATTCCTCATTGTGGTCGAAGCATACTCCAAGCGGCTGGAGGTTGTCTTAATGACCTCAACTACAACAGCAGCTACAATAAAGGGGCTGCGGAGACTTTTCTTAACACATGGACTGCCGGATGTGCTCGTCTCAGACAACGGTCCACAACTAACCTCCAGGCAAATGGAGGTCTTCCTGGCCGAAAGGGGGATCCAACATGCATTAATATCTCCCCATTTCCCGGCCGCTAGTGGCCGGGTTGAACGCATGGTGAGGTTCACAAAAGAAGCCCTGCACCGGTCAGCACCTGGAGAATGGCAACAGCAGTTGGACGAATTCCTATTAGTCCAGCACATCACCCCGTCGGCCAGCACAAACAAAAGTCCAGCAGATCTTCTCATGGGGAGGAAACTCCGTTCCCAGCTGGACAGAATTCACCCAGAGTATTCCGAAAGGAAAGACAAGCATACAACGGAACCAGAACGGACTTTTAAAACGGGTGACCCAGCAAAAGACTTTGACTCAAATCTCCGCTGGAGAGAGGGGACAATTGAATCAAAAACCGGCCCCAAATCATACACGATCCAATCAGCCAATGGGAAAATCTGGCGCAGACACATAGACCAAATCAGAAAACGACACCCAAGTGAGTTAACACAAAGTAACAATGACATTTTCCCCATAGATAAAACGCATGGGAATTACCAAAACCAACCAGACTACTCACCGCATCCTCTTCTGGCATCCAGCGGTGGCTGCCCTGGAACCCTGGCGGCTGGCGTTGGAAAGACCACTTCTACGTCTATAGGGCAAGACAATCTTTACCAGGACGGAGCAGCACAGGAGCCAGCCGACCAGGAGGACAATTCCCTGCAAACTGAACTGCGCAGGTCTGTGCGAGTCGGCAAGCCACCAATCAGGCTACAAGACTACATCACATATCTAAATGATTGACAGTTTGTTCAACCTATGGGGGAAAGTGTATTATGTTTGTATTTTTAAATAAAGGTAACCGCTGATTGTCTTAAGTCACGGCCAAGGGAAACCTTGGCGCGAAAGTTTTAAAAAGATGAACTCACGGCTGTTTTTCCCACGCCAGCAAGGTATATAAGGCGCGGCTTTAGCCGGTAGCCAGCAGTCACTTCCTACCTGCGAGCTGGTCACTTCAACTGTTCCTGATTGCCAATAAAGAGCTGTTAACCTTCCTCGGCCTCCAGCTTCTCATTTAACAAATCCAAGTACAGGTCCAGACTTACTGGTGAGCATCTTCAAGCCCTATGGAGGGTCTCAACTGCTTCCTCCCTTAAACCAAATGTGGCTTAGTTATGCAAGAGTAAGAGCTGCCAGATCTCTAGCAGCAAGAAGTAGGGAGAAGAAGCCACGTTCAAAACAGTTCATGTTCAATGTTCCATTCATGTTCAGAAAGTTAAGTATTAAAGAACTATTAATACAGACATTTGAATCTCAATAATACTAATTACATTTCTCTAGTCAGCAACTACAGTATATGTGGTTTCTTCAGTCTTCTATATCTGCTGTATTATTATTGTTGTTGTTGTTGTTGTTGTTATCATTTTCATTTTATTTATTTATTACTGATTTATTTTTATTTTTTGTATGAATTTGTTAATTTATTTTTATTTTTTAACATAAAACAAGATGAAAAAATAAAGACATTTGATAACATTGGAATGTTTTTGTAAGAGCTTTTTTGGGGGGAAACCTGATGTGGCCCAGCCTCACCCAGCCTCTACCTCCAGCGGCCCCCAGGTAAATTGAGTTTGAGACCCCTGGTTTAAAACAATGCCTTGAGGTAGGACCAAATGTCTATACATCTATAATAATTTAAAACAAATGTTAACCTAGAACTTTCAGATAAATAAGAATAAGATGGAGCAGCCACATCTATGTTAAACTCCTAATGAAATGTATGGTCTTTTAAGCCCATCAAATTTCCACAGAAACTGATTTTTAAAAGATTTTGACTTCTAAGCCCATATAATATGAAAAATCAAATTAAGTTAAGAAAGTCCATAACTTTGTATTGAGAATCTGGATTTGCATGTCCAGCTGGTCTAACTAATCTAGCATCATGTGATGCTGCAGGTGAAACTTGAAAAATTAGAATATCCATGTATATGCCATGTATATGATATAGACCAGTCTAAATAAATAAAATTTGCTCCCAAATGGAAATATCTGGTGTAATCATTCCTTCCTGTTGCCTTGCTTTTTTTTGCCTTGGTATTTTATCGCCATCATAAACCTACTCATAGTTAATTATGGGCTTTTGTGTTTGTGTGTCTCTCTTCACTGCAAAAAGTGTACAAACCAGAGGTGGGTTTCTCCCAGTTCGTACTGGCTCACAAGAACCGGTAGCCACCCACTGGTGCCGTCATGATAATGTCACAAAACCGGATTGGTCAGTGCCGGTCCATGGGCACCACCATCTTTAAAAATAAAAAGAAATTCCCACATTTCAAAAATGTTTTTCCTCCTGAGCATGTGCAGAAGCCAAGTTCCTGTACTGTGCATATGGAGGCCATCTTTTTTTTTTTGGCTTTGGGGTTTTGGGGGGGAGGGGATTTTTTTCTTACTGTGCATGTGTGCCCACAAAGAACTGGCCCTCCCACGAAGCGCACCCATGCGAACCAGCAGCGAGGGAAGTTGAAACCTACCCCTGATGCAAACCATTGAAAACACTGGCTGTCTCATCCTGGGGGGAATTACAGGAGGACAAACAGCATGGACCACATCTCAACATCTCTCATCTCAGGCCTGATTTGGAGGCCTTGTGTTGGGAAAGGCCATTTCCTATTACCCACAAATTCAGTGAATGCTGATTGGCTCTTATAACCATCAATCAATAACACAGGGGTCCTCCTTCCTGTTTATATTGTTGGCTGGAAGAGAAGTTGGAAATTTGGGAGCTGGTAGTGGAAGGACAGACGGGAGGGAAAGCCTGGAATCTTAGCCCTAGGAAAGCTAATATGAGTTATAGAGGTGGTTCTCAACCTATGACCAGAATTAAACCCAAACTTTCAGCTGTTAAGTGAGACATTTGTTAATTGAGTTTTGCCCCATTTTACTATCTTTTTTTTGCCATTGTTGTTAACTGTAGGTGATAAGTTAGGGGCTTGAGCAAGTTTGCTAGCTCAAGAGCTACATTGAAATGCTTCTTGTCAAAAGTTGGAGGTATTGAGTCTGCCACAGGAAGAGTGAACTGCTTCTGAATGTTATCAATGAACAGCTGAGGAGCTGGAATAAGGGCCACTGTCTGGACTTGTTCAGCAATATATGGAATGGGAAGTAGAAGCTTTGTTTCCAGTTCCTGTGATAGGAGGCGTGGCCAGGCCAGAGGCCTTCTGGAGAATTGATTTAAATAAGGCTGGTGGGAAAAGGCCTGCAGGAGTAGGCTGCTCTATTGGTAAAGCTTCATCAGCAGAGAGGGCCTCATCCTGACACTCTGCCTCTTCCATTGCTGAGGCTTGGCTCTCATTATCTGAGGTAGCTGAATAATTATGATCCTCTAATCCTCCAAAGATTTGTGTTGCAAAGAAGGCTGGTTCAGCAGAGGCTGGGCCTGGTTTTGTGGGTGACTAGAGCAATCTCCCGTAATCACCATGTAGAGTGGAAAAACAGCCATTTGCTGAAAAGCAGCCATACACTGTTGTATAGTATTGGGCAATAATATTTTGAATATTGTTAGGATCCAATATTGGTGCCTGGGCTGTTTGGACAGTCCTTGGTTGTTGCCCTACCTGAATGCCAGGTGTAGTAGGCAAGGCTGTTATATTACTAACTAGCAGTAGTAACTGTGAAGCAGTTGCCATAGGTGGATTATTGGATCCAAAGGCTGAAGCCACCTGAGTGGGGGCACTTGCTGAGCTGGGGCTTTAAAATCTGCCTCCCACCAAACATTTGTGTTAATTAGAGACACACTCTCATAATCCAAAGCTGACTCACCTTGCTTGTTGAAGTTGAGGAAAAGTGAGGTGGTAAAGATGACCACTTTTCCACATTATTGTCAGGCTTGTGCAGTGTTCCCTCTAATTTTTTTTCGGTGTGGGCGGAAAAGTATAGTGTCTGAGCAGCAGTCCCTTCGGGACTGGGCGGCATAGAAAAATAAATAAATAAATAAATAAATAAATAAATAAATAAATAAATAAATAAATAAATAAATAAATAAATAAATCTGTTAAGTATGTATAATAAACTGTATGTAAAAGAAAGCTGTGTCTGGGCAGAAATAAGCAGGTCGCGTCTGATTGGTTAAGACGCATGGCCGTTTTGTTTTAGGCGCGAAACTCAACAGTATAAATAGGAGCTGTTTTGACACTGACAGCTCAGACGGATTCTTGCTGGAGTCACTTTTAAGAGCTGAATAAACAGAACCGTCTTGTTAATCCTGTCTGGTCTACATTCATTTCACTGGCGACGAGAGAACCGAAGAATCCACGAGTCAAGAATGAATTCGCTACCGATCGGCCGGGCGCCCGACTACTTCGATCCCGAGAAATCTTCATGGGACGCCTATATGGCTAAATTTGAAATCTTCCTCGAAGCAGCAGGAATGGGAGAAGCCGAAGCCGACAGAAAGCGGGCCATCTTTCTGAATTATTGCGGTCCCGAAATGTTTGACCTTGTTCAAACCTTGGCCGACCCGCTCCCGGCTAAATCTGTGCCATGGAAAGACCTACAAGAGAAACTGGCGAGTCACTTCAAACCGACGAAGCCTGCCGTGGTCTACAGACACCAGTTTTCAAGAATGACACAACGAGACGCCGAGTCAATCAACCAATTCGCCACGCGGCTTCGAACGGTGCTGTCAAAGTGCAAGTTTGACAGCCCGGAAGCTCGCCTCACAGACGCGCTCATCTTTGGAATGAAAAACGCCACCGTACGCAACAAACTACTTACTGAGGACGAACCTACACTTCAATCCGTCATAAAACTCGCTCAGACAGCCGAGGTCGCTGACGCGGCCGCAAAAGAGCTAAAGGAACACGACCACAAAGAAACCGTCTCCAAGATCTCTACCACGCTTGCCCATGCCAGGCCAACAGACGACCTCAGCCCAGCTGCTGCCGAGGATGACCATTGTCTTCTCGTTCCAACCGACTCGGCCAGACAACCCAGATACCAACAAGCATCCACCCCTTGCCCTGGTTGCCGAGGGAACCATTTCCGTCAACGCTGCCCGTTTCGAGACGCCATTTGCCGCCGCTGCAACAGGCGCGGGCACATCGCTGAGGCATGCAGAGCCACACAGCCTGAAGAATCATTCTCCACCCCTCGCTCGCAGAGGTACGCCAATCCACAACAACAGCCGCGAGACAACAAATCCTACCGAGGTTTCAACCGCAGAAATTACTCCTCAGCTAACAATAGCTACTCAAGAGGTAAAGCTCAAAATTATGTAAATAGCACTGAAACCAAAAAAGGGAACAAAATTGTTATCTCTCTGTTCCTAAATGGCAAACCTTGTAATATGGAATTGGACACTGGCTCCAAATACTCTATTATGCCTTGGGACAAATTTAAAATGTATATGCCCAACTATCTTAAGTCTGATCTTGTTCAACATACTTCTGTCATCAGGGATTTTCAGGGAAACGTAATTCCTGTCTTGGGGTTAGTAGATGTGCCTGTTAAATTTAAAAAATGTCTGTATACTCTCCCTTTGCTGGTAGTCGAGGGTGCTAAACATTCCCTCCTGGGTCTTATGTGGATGTCTCCTTTGGGAATTGAAATATCAGGTGTATGTAATGTTATGTCAAATGATGATGTCCCTGATTTTGTGCAAGAATTTCCTGAAGTGTTCAGCCCAACATTGGGCACTTATAATGGGCCCCCCATATCCTTCTCAATAGACCCCAAGGTTCCCCCGGTCAGACTGAAGCCTCGCAGGGTACCCTTGCCCCTTCTACCTAAATTAGACTCCCAATTAGATAAACTCATTGCCCAAGGAATCTTAATTCCTGTGGAACAAGGGCCATGGGAAACACCCATTGTCACTCCACTCAAGCCTGATGGGTCTTTAAGAGTCTGTGCAGATTACAAGGCAACCATTAACAAAGCCCTACAACACCACCCATATCCAATCCCGGTTGTCCAGCAACTACTCCATTCTTTGGGAGAAGGAAAAGTCTTTTCTAAGATTGACCTCGCACAGGCATATCAACAGTTGCCGGTCGATGAGGCCACATCCCTGGCCCAAACCATAGTGACCCACAGGGGTGCCTTCCGCTGCACCCGGCTACAATTCGGGGTTAGCATAGCTCCAGGCATTTTTCAGAGCCTCATGGAGCGGTTATTAATTGGCATTAAAGGAACTGCCCCGTACTTTGATGACATCCTTATTTCGGGGGAAAACCAGGCCCAATTGAACCAAAGGACTAGGGAAGTATTGACCAGACTACAAGTTAAGGGTTTGAAAGTAAAGCCTGATAAATGCGTGTGGGGGGCTAACAGTATAGAATTTTTGGGTTACATGATAGATGCACACGGAATTCATCCTACAGCTGACAAATTAAAAGCTATAACAGAAGCCCCAGAACCCCGTGATAAGTTAGAATTGCAAGCATTCCTTGGCCTTCTTAATTTTTATTCAATTTTTTTAAAGCAGAAGGCAACGGCAGCAGAACCACTACACCGGCTGCTGCAGAAGGGAGTTCCCTGGACCTGGGGCACGCTTGAGCGCGAAGCTTTTCGTAAAATAAAACTTTTATTAACCTCTAAAAGCGTAGTGGTTCAATACAGCTCAGTATTGCCAATAAGACTTACGTGTGACGCTTCCGCTTATGGGGTGGGCGGAGTATTGGCTCATGTAATGCCTAACCAATCTGAAGCCCCAATTGCTTTTTTTTCAAGGAATCTGTCCATGGCAGAAAGAAATTATAGCCAACTGGACAAAGAGGCATTGGCTCTTGTAACTAGTGTAAAGAAATTTCACAATTACCTGTGTGGGAGAAGCTTTGAGTTAATCACAGACCACAAACCCTTATTAGGTCTGCTAGCTTCAAACAAACCAACACCTCCCTTCATGTCCCCAAGGTTAATTAGGTGGGCATTGTTCCTTTCAGGATATCAATATACGTTAACCCACAGAGCAGGGAAATCAATTAACCACGCAGACGGCCTAAGCAGATGCCCCATAGTAGAACCAGCTAAAGATCCAACTCCATCAGAGGATGTATTATTACTAGATTTCGAAGAAAACCCCCTCACCACAGCTAAAGAAGTAGCTGAACACACCAAAAAGGATCCCCTCTTACAAAAAGTTATAAATTGCATACAAAAGGGGTGGGTAGGAGACCCTGAGGAGGCAGGCCTCACAGATTTCAAAGCCAAAAGGTTGGAGTTATCATTTTTAAAAGGATGTGTATTATGGGGTGACAGGGTGATTATTCCCAACAGTCTGAAACAAAAGGTGCTTGGGATGTTGCATGTGGGCCATCCAGGAATTGTTAGAATGAAGGGGTTGGCCAGGGGGCACTTGTGGTGGCCAGGCCTAGATTCTGAAATTGAACAGTGGGTAGCAAGGTGTGACCCTTGCCAGGAGTCGCGTCCCAAACCCCCTAGAACCACGCCTGTTGATTGGGAGAAACCTACTGGCCCATGGGCACGTATACACATTGATTTCGCAGGCCCCATTGGGTCTCAAAACTTCTTGATTGTGGTAGATGCTTTCTCCAGGTGGGTGGAGATAATAGCCATGCAAAATATCACTACTTGTGCCACCATAAAAGCTTTGTATCACCTATTCGCCACTCATGGGTGCCCTGATGTTCTGGTCTCAGATAATGGGCCACAATTGACTGCAAGACAATTTGAATGTTTTTTAAGCAACTTGGGTATCAGACACGCCCTCACTTCACCTTTTTCGCCATGGGTTAATGGCCTTGCAGAACGATACGTTCGTGTGGCCAAAGAAACACTGCGAAGAGCAGGTCCCGGGGAATTACAACATAACTTAGATCAATTCCTAATGATGCAACATATCACCCCAAATTCTGTAACAAATAAAAGTCCTGCAGAGATCCTGATGGGCCGAAAATTAAGATCTCCCCTGGACAGGTTGCACCCCAGATATTGTACGAAAGATTATAATAATGTAACATGTGTAACTCCTGAAAGAAGTTTATTCCTGGGTCAGACTGTATATGCTAGGAATTTTGACGGGGGGTTACATTGGCTTAAAGGGAAAATAATTCAGCAGACTGCCCCAAAGTCCTATACCATACAACTTGAGGATGGCCGCACCTGGAGGCGGCACATTGACCACTTGCGGGGGCGTCTAGCACCTAACATCGAGGGACCATTTAATAACACTTCTTCCCCCCAAGCAGACTCTCATATGCAACCGGGACTTTTTGATCTACGCATGGACTTACCGGGGCTGGAAGCTTCCTCCACCGACACCGAGCCATCGTCCTCATCCGAGGCCGCAACAACAGCATCTCGTCCGGCTGGAGCCCCAACTCGGGCCCAGCCAGTCTCAGGAACCTGCAACGAGCCTTCCTCCACCGTCGAAATCACAGACTCAACTGATCTGCGCAGGTCTGAGCGAACTGTACACAGACCCAGCAGATTGGAAGATTATATCACGTGGCTCACTGATTGACAGCCACAAGACTAAGGGAGGAGGGGTGTTAAGTATGTATAATAAACTGTATGTAAAAGAAAGCTGTGTCTGGGCAGAAATAAGCAGGTCGCGTCTGATTGGTTAAGACGCATGGCCGTTTTGTTTTAGGCGCGAAACTCAACAGTATAAATAGGAGCTGTTTTGACACTGACAGCTCAGACGGATTCTTGCTGGAGTCACTTTTAAGAGCTGAATAAACAGAACCGTCTTGTTAATCCTGTCTGGTCTACATTCATTTCAAAATCCCTTCTTTTTTATTAAAAGAACCTCTTTATTTCTTCCTCTCTCTCACTCTCTTTCTTTCTTCCTCTCTCTCACTCTCTTCCTTCCTCTCTCATCTCTCTCTCTCTTTCTTCCTCTCACTCTCTTCCTTCCTCTCTCATCTCTCTCTCTTTCTTCCTCTCACTCTCTTCCTTCCTCTCTCATCTCTCTCTCTTTCTTCCTCTCTCTCTCTCTCTTCCTTCCTCTCTCATCTCTCTCTCTGTTTCTTTGTTCCACTCTTCCTTCCTGTTGTGTTTGTTTAAAAATATTCACAGAAATTCGGTGATTGGTTAAGACGCGGCTATTCGGAAAATAGCCGCGAAAGTTAAATTGTTGTCAGTTGAAAAAGCCCGCCGTTTTTAAGCGTATAAATAGGGCAACGGACTAGCCGTTGCATTCATTCGGATGACTACCGTTCCACTGCTTGTATTTTACCTCGTTATGAATAAACCAGTTCTGATTTAAGCTACCGGAGTCCTGACTTTTCAGTGGCGACGAGGAGGTCGAACACCCGCGAACGCAGCCATGAACTCGGCCATGGCTCCACCGCCGCCAGTATTCAACTCCGAGACAGAAGCCTGGACCTCTTACATGTCCAAATTCACATTTTTCCTCAAAGCCAGCAATCTACATGACGCCGATGATGAGAGGAAGAAAGCCATATTCCTCGCCTATTGCGGCACAGAAGTCTACAGCTTGGCCTCTACCCTCGTTGACCCAGACACTCTGGAAACCATTGCCTGGTCAGCCCTACAAGCAAAACTCGCCGCGCATTACCAGCCGACAACTCCTGTCTGTGTATACCGCCACCAATTTGCACAAATGCGGCAAGCAGATGGAGAATCTACCAACGACTTCATTACTCGCCTGCGCGCACTCCTTCCAAAATGCAAATACAAGGATCCGGAAGAACAGTTGATTGACCGCCTTATTTTCGGACTCACTAATATCACGCTACAGAAGAAATACTTAGTAGATGAGGCTGCCTCCCTCCAAGACATTCTCAAGGCAGCAAAAGCCTCCGAGGTATCTGAAACATCTGATGCCGAGATTAAACGCGCAACCCCAACCGTTCATCACATCCCCGATGAATCCACTTGGCTCGCCTGCCCTCCAGATGAGAAACACTCGGAATCCACTACTCCAGACGACACCTGCCTCCAAATCCGAAGAGCTCCCAACCACGACGCCAGAGAGACACCCCGTTCAGACAGATGCGCCGGCTGCAACGGAAATCACCCACGTTTTCGCTGCCACTTCAAGGATGCCTATTGTTGCCGTTGCCAGCGCCGCGGCCACATCGCTGAAGTCTGCCGCGCCGCCAACCCAACTCCAGCAAACCCACAAAACCAGCGACCCTACTTTCCACCAAGGAATCGACGACCGCCGTTTTCACGCAACGTTTCCCGCCCGGCTGACAACTCTAACTCTTCGAACCAACGAGGTAACTGCCATTCTTCTGTAAACTTCAATTTCCCCACTGCGGAAAACAAACTATTTGTTTCTCTTTTCCTCAACGGCCGCCCCTGCGAAATGGAATTGGACACTGGCTCCAGACATTCCATAATGCCTTGGGAAAAACTTAAATTATATTTACCTCATGTAAAAGCGACTGACTTAGAACCGTGGGAACCGGGCTTGAGTGATTTTCAGGGACATAAGATTCCAGTAGTAGGATGTTTAAATGTGCCTATTGCGTTTAAGAAATTTCAAGGGTTTTTACCGCTCATAGTGGTTGACGGTCCTAAACACACACTATTGGGACTTAGATGGTTGCAACCCCTAGGCATTGAAATCTCAGGGGTTAACAATGTTTGTGACTCTTTTGACCCAACTGATTTAGTGAAAGAGTTTTCCGAAGTTTTTTCTAGTACACTGGGTAAATATACAGGCAGCCCCATTTCATTTAATCTGGACCCAAACATTTCTCCCATCCGTCTAAAGCCCCGCAGAATTCCCATCCCGCTTTTGCCTAAAGTGGATGAACAATTAGATAAATTAATAGCTCAGGGCATCTTGATTCCCACTGATCATGCTAAATGGGAAACTCCAATCGTAACCCCTGTTAAACCGGATGGATCTATTAGAATTTGCGCAGATTATAAAGCAACAATAAATAAAGCCTTACAGCATAATGCCTACCCAATCCCAGTTGTGCAACAGCTCCTGCACACATTAGGAAATGGGTCCATTTTCGCGAAATTGGACCTGGCCCAGGCATATCAGCAGCTCCCCGTTGATCAAGACACATCTGAAGCCCAGACCATTGTAACGCACAGAGGTGCCTTTAAATGCACCCGACTCCAGTTTGGAGTCTCCACCGCCCCCGGCATTTTTCAGGGTCTCATGGAACGAATTTTAAATAATATTCCGGGGGTCGTCCCATATTTTGACGACGTATTAATATCGGCCACATCCAAATCAGAATTGTGGGAGAGAATTAGGCGCGTTTTAACTAAATTTAAAGAAACAGGACTCCATTTAAAAGCGGACAAATGTTCCTGGGCAGTTCCCAAAGTAGAATTTTTAGGCTTCACCATAGACAAATTCGGAATTCACCCCACAAACGACAAAGTTGATGCTATAAGAAATGCTCCCACTCCTTCAAACAAGACAGATTTACAAGCATTCCTGGGACTCCTTAACTTTTATTCCGTCTTTCTTAAACAGAAAGCGACGGTGGCAGAACCGCTCCATAACCTTCTAAAGAAAGACTCTGCCTGGACGTGGGGACCAAAAGAACAAGCCGCTTTTACCGCAGTAAAAAATTTACTTTCATCCAACAGTGTTTTAGTACAATATAATGTAACCCTGCCCTTATCCCTGACTTGCGATGCCTCTCCGTTCGGCATAGGAGCTGTCCTCAGCCATACCTTCCCAGACGGCACGGAAGCCCCAATAGCCTATTACTCTAAAACTCTCTCTTCAGCTGAAAGAAATTATTCCCAACTCGACAAAGAGGCGTTAGCCCTTGTAGCTGGAGTTAAACGATTTCATTATTATTTATGTGGCCGCTCCTTCACCCTCATTACAGACCATAAACCTCTTTTAGGTATTTTGGCGGGAAACAAACAAACTCCCGCCTTTCTTTCCCCTCGCATGATTAGATGGGCTATTTTCCTAGCCGCTTACAATTATACTTTAATCCACAGGGGGGGGAAGGATATTGGAAATGCCGATGCATTAAGCAGGTGCCCCCAAACAGAATTGGTCAGTGATCCTGCCCCTGCGTCAAGTATTTTATTAATAGAAACTAGTAAACAACAGTTATTAACAGCAATAGACATAGCCAATCAGACACAAGTAGACCCAATTTTAAAAAATATTAAACAATGGATATTAAAAGGTTGGCCAAATGAACAGTATTCAAACCAATATCAACCCTTTAAGAACAGACAGCTTGAATTAAATGTGTTAAAAGATTGTATATTATGGGGAGACAGGGTTGTTATTCCCAAATCCTTACAAAAACAAGCATTGCAGTTATTGCATATAGGTCACCCAGGAATAGTCAAAATGAAAACTATTGCTAGAAGTCATTTATGGTGGCCTGGGTTGGATAAGGACATAGATGCATGGGTTGGTGGTTGTGCACCCTGCCAGAGAACAAGACCCAACCCACCAAAAGCCACACCATCTGAGTGGCCAACACCAAGAGGGCCCTGGTCTAGAATACATATTGACTTTGCGGGACCAATCAGGGGCCAATCCTTTCTACTAGTTGTGGATGCATACTCCAAATGGTTGGAAGTTGAACTCATGGCATCTAAAACTACTAGTGCAACCATAAAAGCACTAAGGAAAATGTTTGCCACACATGGCATCCCAGATATTGTGGTTTCTGACAACGGGCCTCAGCTAACAGCCCGTCAAATGGAACTATTTTTTTCGGACCAGGGCATAAAACATGTGCTCACCCCTCCTCACTTTCCCCAAGCGAATGGACAAGCAGAACGAATGGTTAGAACCACAAAAGAAGCATTAAACAAAGCACCATTAGGAGATTGGCAACAACAAATCGACGAATTTCTAACCATTCAGCACATAACACCATCAGCGTCCACAAACAAAAGCCCGGCGGAACTTTTAATGGGCCGGAATCTCCGCTCCAAACTAGACAGAATTCACCCTAATTACCAAAACGACCAAAAAGAAATTAAACTACAAAATGAGAGACAGTTTAATATCGGGGATTTAATTTACGCCAAAGACTATGATTCAAATGATAAGTGGAAAGAAGGAACTGTATTAGAGAAAACCGGGTTTAAAACATATATTATACTATTAACTGATGGGCGTAGTTGGCATCGGCACATCGATCAACTACGCAAAATAATTAAATCTAACTCAGACATTTTGCCTACTATAGAAAAACCAATACAGGACTTACCAGAACCACTTCGAGACTCCAGCGAAGGCTGCCTGATGCCCCTGGCGGCTGGCGGAGATCAAAATGCATCAATGCAACCAGGCCCGTCAGAGACTAGCCTTAGCGGAGCAACGGAGCCGGCCGTCCAGGCAAGCAGCTCCCAGCAAAATGAACTGCGCAGGTCCCAGAGAACTGTAAAGCCACCAATCCGCTTGCAGGACTACGTGACGTGGATTAACACGTAATCATGATCTCATCTAAAGAGGGAGGGGTGTTGTGTTTGTTTAAAAATATTCACAGAAATTCGGTGATTGGTTAAGACGCGGCTATTCAGAAAATAGCCGCGAAAGTTAAATTGTTGTCAGTTGAAAAAGCCCGCCGTTTTTAAGCGTATAAATAGGGCAACGGACTAGCTGTTGCATTCATTCGGATGACTACCGTTCCACTGCTTGTATTTTACCTCGTTATGAATAAACCAGTTCTGATTTAAGCTACCGGAGTCCTGACTTTTCACTTCCTCTCTCATCTCTCTTTCTTTCTTCCTCACTCTCACTCTCTTCCTTCCTCTCTCATCTCTCTTTCTTTCTTCCTCTCTCTTTTCCTTCCTCTCTCATCTCTCTCTCTCTTCCTTCCTCACTCTTCCTTCCTCTCTCATCTCTTTCTTTCTTCCTCTCTCACTCTTTTCTTTCCTCTCTCATCTCTCTTTTTCTTTCTTACTCTCTCTTACTCTCTCTCACTCTTTCCCTCTCTTGTTCTCTCTCTCTTGCTATCTCTCTTTCTCTCCCCCTCTTTCTCTCTCTCTCTTATTCTTACTTTCTCTCTATCTTACTCTGTCTGTTGCTCTCACTCTCTCTCGTTCTCTCTCCGTTTTTCTCACATCAGAGGCAGGTGAAGGTGATTTTCAATGTCGGGCACGTGCGCTCCCAATCCCCTGCCAGCCCGCCCGGAACATTTAAAATAAGAAAAACCTTCGCCAGCTCTAAGTTCTCATGCTCGAGGAGGGGGTTCGACTATAGGACCGCCAATGTATTTTTCTATATTCTGGTTGCTTCTCTGCTTCCTGGCTGCGGAGGAAATCAAGCACCCTTTCTTGCTTCCAGCCGCTCCTCCGACCCGTCCTCAACTCACCCACCAGCTGCTGCTGCGACTCTCGGAAGCGCCCAGAAGATACTCGGTGATCCTCCCGTTCTCTCCCCTTTCTAGGAATGCAGTACTTGATGGTTTTAACCCCTTAAAGGTTAAAAAAAAATAAGGACACTCGGCGCGGCGAGGCGAAGCGACGTTAAGGGGATGACTCGAGCCCCCCCACACGCACTTAGCCATGGCGCACTTAGCTGCGTCTTTCAGTTTTTGAACCTTGCCCAGGAGCCAATCGCCAAATGTAGGCTTTTGCAAAAAGTAGGTGATTGGCTCCTGGGCAGGGTTAAAAAAAATGCGTGCTGACAGCTGCAGCTAAGCGCGCTATGGCGCATAACTCAGCTTACAGGGATCTATGGGCTTGTGCACTCATTCACGCTTTTTGTCACTCCACTCTCCCACTCTGGGTGACAACAGGCAAAGAAGCCTTCCACTCAAAATGTGATGCCTTTGCTTTTGTTGTTGTTTTGTTTTGTTCTCCTTGCATGGCATCGGCTGCTGGGAAATCTCCTGTGAATCCGCCGTAGAGACTCTCCTCAGCCCAGTAAGTGAGGGAATCTGCTGACAGGCTGGATAACACAGTCTGAAGCCATTGTTTTTGTTTTTTGGAGGGTTTTTTTGGCACGGCTGCAAGCCCCAGCGCCTGTAAGATGGTGGACAAGAGCAGGAAATTTAAAATCTGGTGACTGTAGCAAGCTCTTGTAATCACCTTGTAGAGCAGAAAAACAAATACCAGCTAGAAGATAGTATAAAATGATCGGGCAAGCCCTTTGTGATCAGCATGGCTGGATTACTGTCCTGAGCTGACTTTGAGAAATACAGTATGTGACAAGCGGTCCGGTTACAGAGGTAAAATATTGCAGCCAAGTTAAAAATACAGTAAATTTTGATGAGATAACAGCAGAAGAAACTCTTGTAGTGTTAAATTTTCTTTTCTACCTATTAATCAGCAGTCAGATAGGAATTCCACGACCTCCCTCATGACGGACTGAGTGACAAACTGGAGATATTACATCGTAGGCGGATATGTATATCAGTCCTCAATGTGATTGGACAAGGAAAACCCTACCTGAAGTCTGACTCCAATTATCATGGAGAATTGTATGGCGCCCCTCTCCAAAGACTCGGAGCAGATCACAACATGCAATATACAGAGTACAAATCCAATATTAAAAACAGTATTTAAACCCCTTATAATAAAACAACAACCATGCAACCCACATAAACCATACATAAATCATAATAGCTGAGGGGAAAGGCAAGGAGGGTGGGGGCAGTCCTGATCTCCGGGGGGAGTTGATTCCAGAGGACTGGGGCCGCCACAGA
This sequence comes from Erythrolamprus reginae, assembly GCF_031021105.1. Classification (NCBI taxonomy): domain Eukaryota; kingdom Metazoa; phylum Chordata; class Lepidosauria; order Squamata; family Dipsadidae; genus Erythrolamprus; species Erythrolamprus reginae. The sequence goes on along the minus strand of NC_091951.1, from coordinate 233,659,485 downwards.
GAAGGCTCTTCCCCTGGGTCCTGCCAGACGGTATTGCTTAGTCGATGGGACCCGGAGAACGCCAACTCTGTGGGGAAAAATTGGCCGCTGCGATTCGTGCAGCAGAAGGCGGTCCCAGAGGTAGTCTGCTCTGGTGCCATGTAAGGCTTTATAGATCATAACCAACACTTTGAATTGTGACCGGAAACTGGTCGGCAGTCAGTGCAAGCGGTGGTGTATTGATGAAACATGGGCATACCTAGGGAAGTCCACGACTGCTCTCGCGGCCGCATTCTGCACGATCTGAAGTTTCCGAACACTTTTCAAAGATAGCCCCATGTAGAGAGCATTGCAGTAGTCGAACCTCGAGGTGATGAGGGCATGGGTGATTGTGAGCAATGACTCCCTGTCCAAATAGGGCCGCAACTGGTGCACCAGGCGAACCTGGGCAAACGCCCTTCTCGCCACAGCTGAAAGATGGTTCTCTAATGTGAGCTGTGGATCAAGGAGGACACCCAAGTTGCGAACCATCTCTGAGAGGGTCAATAATCCCCCCCCCCCCCCCCAGGGTAATGGACAGACTGATGGAATTGTCCTTGGGAGGCAAAACCCACAGCCACTCCATCTTGTCAGGGTTGGTCCTTTTTTCAGTGCCATTGTAACTTTCAACAGTCACTAAATGAACTCTAAATTAACCCTAATGACTACTTGTCCTAGGTCTACCCAATCCAATTTCCAATATTTTGAATTCTCCCATTGCAGGAAGGGAAAAATATAGTTATATAAAACAATTAATATTTTAGAACTAAAAATGCAAACTTGGATTTAAAAGAAAGTAAGAAATAGTTGGGTTTCCATGAAGCATGTGGTTTAATATTTCATTTTTTCTGACTTTGTACAAGTTGTGAAACTGGTTATTTTGAACTGGATGTCTGTTTTTGTTTTTATTTTGTTCCTAGGGTATATTTGGAAATTTAAAATAGAATATATTTGCTACTATCAAACCCATTCCTAAAGAAAGAAGAAATGTCTATATTTATTAGGGCAGTGAATGCTTCAAAATTTATTTGGAAGATATTTCAGTACAGCATTTCTCTAATGTGAAGTCACATTATCGGTAAGAGTGGTCCTTGTAAGTTGTTGCAGTCCTAAATAGAGGCATCACATGGATTCCAGAATGCTGCAAACAGTGACAAATGTAAGGCAATGGCCGAGCATCCAAATGTCGTCATGTAACCATAGAGGTAGGGGTATGCAGCCACCATAACTCATAAAATAAGTGGAGGGAGAGAGTTGGACTAAAAGTCGCTTCTGCCATAGGATGCCATGATTCCCTCTGTGCTTTGTGCCACAATGATGGTGCTTCTCTGTTGTTCATGAACAGACAACTACCCACAGAAAACGTAGAGGCCAAATGTCACCAAAAGAGTCAGCCACCAGCCACCCTTAGACCCAGGTGAGCTGCCCTCCTTGTGTAGGCATAGATAATGACCATTGTTTACCTGGATGTTGACAGTTGCCCTGAAAAGCCACTACCCGGAGCTTAGCTGCCCATTCTCACTGGGTGAAGTCTCTAGACTGCTACCTTTCACGATGGCAGTGAGAAAGTGGTTTAGGGTAAGTGTGGCTATCTCAAATGCGAAGAAACTGGCAGTAGGGGAGAAAGTTCATGCTTCCCAACTCTTCTGCCATGTCTTTTTTTCTTCACAGAGAATTTGGAAAAGATTGCAGATATTTTTTTGCTGTGCAAGCGAAGAAGAAGACCTTCCCAGGACTCCTCGTTCTTCTGCTCCCAGGTACCACCTCCCCCTTCTCCTTAAACCCTGGGCATGGTGGGACACCACCAATATAGGGCAGCCAAAATTTTTACTGGCTTATTTTGTGGGTGGGGCTTGATGGTCATGTGACTGGTAGGAGTGGCTTGCTGGCCATGTGACCAGGTGGGAGTGGATTGATTATCATGTGACTTGGGACTGGCTTAAAGCTCATGCTACCGGATGGGAGTGCCTTACCTACCATAGTGGCTTGCCAGCCATGTGATGAGATGTCATGTGACCGGATGGGAATGGTTTGAAGGTCATCTGACGGGGTGGGCGTGGCAAGTCATGTGATTGATTACCAAGTGGGGTCCCCAGAGGCAAATCAAACCTAGGTAGTCCAGAGGAGCACTCAGAACAATAAAAAATTAATTTTTTATTAACTTTTTAACCGCATCATCACGGGGGGGCCACACCCCACAGGGGGGCAATTTGATTTTTAATGGGAGTGATTGGAACCTTGTCTAAACCAAGTTAATGTCCTTTTAGGCTTCCTTTGGCTGAGGAGTTCTCTTTTGAATAGACTACCACCTTTCACGATGGCAGAAAGAAAGTGGTGCAGGGTAAGTGTGGCTATCTCAAATGCGAAGAATCTGGCAGTAGGGGAGAATTTCATGCTTCCCAAGTCTTCTGCCATGTCTATTTTTCTTCATAGAGAATTTGGAAAAGAGTACAGGTTATTTTTTGCTGTACAAGCGAAGAAAAAGACCTTCTCAGGACTCCTCGCTCTTCTGCCCCCAGGTGACCACCTCCCCCTTCTCCTTAAACCCTGGGAATGGTGGGATTTTGTGGGAAAACACACGACAATATTTATGTAACCTAAAAGCTTAGAGATAATTTCTACTTCAAGGGAAATGGGGGACTTCTCTGAAGAGTTGGAGTCACCAATTATCAAACAGGAACCGAGCCCTATATTGTCTTCAGACTTGCCTGGGCCATCCCACGAGGTTCCACAGATATATATAAAAAGGTAATGATTTTGTGCACTTACTACTTAAATAAGAATAACATAAGTACAGAAAACAATAAACAAGCCACTTACAAAAGGAAGATGAAAGTCCTGCTGGTCTCCACTGCTGGTCTTGAACAGTTGGCCACTCCAATGATCTGCGAGTTTAGAGCTCAGGGAGATGAGGGAATTACCATCTTGATCAAACCAGAGACAGCACCTTTGAAACAATATGTACTTTCTATTTAATCACTTTTGAAAAGTCCCTGTAAAGAGTTTTTCAGTTGTTAGGAATCTTTGAATCAATATGTTTTACAGAACTCAAGGAGTTTCCTTCAGTCCTTACCGAAGGAAGTTATTAAGGACAAAAATTAAGGAATAAATAGCAAAAGAGAAATTAAATTTTTTATTTTAAAAAGTTTCAAATGGCTATGGGTTCAGATAAATTTGAAATAACATTTTGGAGTTAATTATAAAGACCCATTCTTGTAGGAAAATATAATTTTGAATTATTTAAAAAATAAAAAATAAAAAAGCCTAAAATTTGAGCATTAAAGGAAAATAGATGAAATATTACAATTATAAAAAATCACTCACACTCAAATTATAAATATAGAATGAAGCAAAATATTTTAACATTGCACATACCAAAAATATTTTGAACAATGCACCTAGAAATTAACTTTAAGAGTTTCTTCCTCTACAGATACACTACTTTGTAAATTGTTGCTTTGTTGTAAATTGTAATCTTAAATGAAATTACCATTAAAAAAATAGTTCTACGAATTACAAAGAGAACTAAGAGTTTATAAACATTGTAATAAAAAACTAGAAAAAATTGAATAATTAAAAGTGTTCAAATGGATTAGTAGCAATTGTTAAATATCTGATTGGCAAACAGATGGAAAAAAGTATATTTCCAAGCACATCTAGTTTGCTGTTCTGAGATCATACACAAACACACAAACATACAAATGTACATAATACAAAAGCTACTGAAGTAGTAATTCTTAAAGAACATCTAAACAGCTACCAATTTTACAGAGTTTTTTTAAAAAAATATTTCCTCATGTCAGGGATAAAAGCTGTATTATCTCATTTCAAACATTCTATACCAATGATGGTGAACATATGGCACAGGTGGCACACGGAGTCATATCTGCTGGCACACGAGCCCTTACCCTAGCTCAGCTCTAGCACACAGGCATGCATTGGCCAGCTGATTTTTGCCCCATACAGAGGCTCTGGGAGGACATTTTTGGCTTCCGGAAAGCTTCGGAGGGGAATCGGGTAGGGCAAAATTGCCCTCCCCAGGCTCCGGGGAAGAATCTGGAACCTGGGGAGGGTGACAAACGGGCCTACCGGGCCCAGAAGAAGTTGGGAAATGGGCCTCCAGAGGGCCTCCAGGGGGGCAGGCAAGGCAATTTCTGAACTCTCCAGGCATTGAATTATGGGTGTGGGCACTCACACAGGTGCAATAGCACTATCGGCACCAAAGGGAAAAAAGGTTTGACATCACAGTTCTATATGATTTCTTCAAACGGAATGACAAAGAACCAGTTCCAGGCACCTCCAGAGGTGAGTTGGTAGGTGGCTGTGAAAAGCCTGCAGGGAATGCGGAACTCCAAGAGACCGCTACGAAGGGATGGGCAGGACCCAGAATGGGTGGAAACACTATTCCGGCAGCAGCAATGGAGCGCGTAGTCTCGCTCCATTGCCGCCGGTCTTGCACGCTCCCCCCTTGGAAAAAAATAAAGTATAATCCCCAAAAGGGATAAATCTGAAAGAGGTTCATAAGAATACAAACATTTAATTCTTTGTGTTTATAACTCTGTAGTATGAACAAAAATGAAATAGCAAAACCCAAAATAAGGATTAATTTTTTAAAAAATCTAAAGGACAGGTTTTTTTTAAAAAAAGTAAAAGATTGCCCTTTTTAATAAAGGACAGATATGGTCACTGTAAATTTATGACAAATTTCTCATTTAGCAACATAAATTTTGGGTTCAATTGTGGTAAGTTGAGGCCCACCTGTAATTCTCAGAAATGCCAACAATTTCTGATTACTTTGAACGAAAGTTATGCTGATAACTGTAGAATCAGGATTAAAACATTTGCTTTGTTGAGGGTGTAAGTCTGTTGTTGAAAACACCCGAGCTATTGACTTGTAAATAATAAGAATCAAAATCTGAATAATTTGTACAAACACAGCTAGTTGGCAAAAGTGCAAGAATAAAGATCAGCCCAAAGCAAACAAATCACATTACAGTAAGCTAAATGTATGGAATCAAATACTGTAATACCTCATGATACGCACTTATTTGGTGCAAGGAGGAGGTTCGTAAGACGAAAGGTTCGTAAGACGAAACATTGTTTCCCATAGGAAACAATGTAAAGTCAATTAATCCGTGCAACGAAACCCCCCCCCACACACAAAAAACCGGCTTTCGGCGACTGCTGGGAAGCCGCGCGGCTGTTTTAAAAGGTGACAGCTGGCCTGGGGGGCTTCCCAGCTCCCCCCCGAACATGGGTTCGGCGTTCGGGGGGGGGTGCTGGGAAGCCCCCCAGGCCGGCTGTCATCTTTTAAAACAGCCACGCGGCTTCCCAGCTGTCTCCTGAAGCCGAACGCCAAAGCCGAACTTCCGCATTCGGCTTCGAGAGACAGCTGGGAAGCCGCGCAGCTGTTTTAAAAGGTGACAGCCGGGCTGGGGGGCTTCCCAGCAACATCCCGAACCGAACCCGGGGTTCAAAAAAATTTTGCCTCTTCTTACGAACTTTTTTCGAGTTACGAACCGGCGTTGGGAGACTGCTGGGAAGCCGCGCGGCTGTTTTAAAAGGTGATAGCCGGGCGGCAGGGATTCCCAGAAGCCTCCCGAATGCCGGTTCGTAACTCGAACAAAGTTCGTAAGAAGAGGCAAAATTTTTCTGAACCCCGGGTTCGGTTCGGGAGGTTGCTGGGAAGCCCCCCAGCCCGGCTGTCACCTTTTAAAACAGCCGCGTGGCTTCCCAGCTGTCTCCCGAAGCCGAACGTGGAACCACTTTTCGTGGGAAGGTAACGGTGTGCCTCTGGTGTTTAGTCATGCCGGCCACATGACCACGGAGACATCTTTGAATAGTGCCTGGTCCTTGTTTGCAATATAGTTTCTGATCTTTATTAATTGAGAGTGGGCGGGAGAGGGGAGAGAATCTTCTATTACTGATTAACAAAATTCTCCCCTTTCGTGTGTATCTTGCAATTTACGGTATCTCAAAATCCAAGAGAAACCAGAACTTTTCCGAGACTGAGTTCCCTACTTTCTACTCTCTGGGATTAAAGTTCCGGGGTGGGTAGGTGTGAAGAACAATACAGACCTATTACAAGACCATGGACAAAACAGATGAATTACTGTAGCTTAGTACAATAAAAAAAAATTAAAACGTTCCAGAGATTGTGATGTCTATTGCTTTCCGCAAAAGCCAAGTTTCCGGCACTGCGCATGAGCCGCCATCTTGTTTTTGGCTTTAAAAAAAAATATTTTGCAAATTTTGGGCCCCTGCGCTTTGCGTGCACACGCCCACATGGCGCAGGAGGAAGCGAATGGCAACGAGGTAAGTTAGAACCCACCCTTTACCTAAATGAGTGCATAGCATTGCAATCCCACCTTTATGTGATTGCTTTCCTTTATCATTACACTGCAGCATAAAACAATATAGGCCTTTTGTAAATTCTAAGTAGCATAAAAACCAAATGCAACTAGAATCCAGTTGTTGAACATAACTGGGAATCTTTTAAGTAATCAAATCTTTTTTTCATCTTTACTGTTTACAGTTTCTTTTGCAAATATGTTTGCCTGTAGGAATCTTTACAGGCTACAACACAAATATCCTATTATGCAACAGACGGTGGACCAGGTAATCACTTGACCTTCCATAATATTAGATTGACTGCAGTGTATGCATGGTTCTTTTAGGATACTGTTTTATTATATTATTGATTTTAATCTGATTGTTCTATTTCCCTATTTTAATATTGTTGTATTTATCTTACGTGTTAGCAGCTCTGACTCCGTTTTGGAATAAGTAAGTAAATATGTAAGTAAATAAATATAAATATCATAAATATAAATATCATATCTATCTGTGTAGATTCATGTAACCAACATGTGACATTTTACATTTCATTGAATTTCAAACTCCCAACGTCCTTAGGACAGGGAATGTGAAGGATGCAGGGCACTGTAATTCAGCAAGACTTAGAAGACCACAAATTCTCTTTCTCTCTCTACCGTAGTCAGTACAAGAGATAAGTGATCAACTTCATGAGAATGGATTTCAGACATAGCTGTTATCAGCAGGTGCTGAACCAACCAGGTCATGCTGAAATGCCAACCAGCCTTTTCTTCCTGTGGGTGGAAAAAAAAGACATTTTATTTTCTCCTTTAAATATTTCACCTTCCAAATTTTTGGACTAGTAGGATTCCTCCAGCAAACATTTTAAAATGCTTTTTTGCCTTTTTTATAAAAAATGTAAAACAGCCCCTTATGTTTAGTAGGGTCTATGTGAGGGTAAAACGTTTGGGCTTGGCATGTCAACATTTTGGAAAACAGTTAACGTTTTTATTTTATTTATTCACATTTCTGAATTGCCTATCTCCATCAGAGGGGGACTCTTACGTGTGTGTGTCACACAAAAAACACATGAGAAAGAATTTTTTACATATTTTGAAAAGTATCAAACAATTGTGCGATTCCTCAGAATCTGCCATGTCATTTACCTTCAGGTGGTGTTTTTTCTGTTGACAGGTCTCTGAGGCAGCTCCAGGTCACACGAGGCCTCACATTCTTTTTTTGTGTAGGTTCTGTGGCTTCTGAAAACTATCTGATACTTGCCTGATTTTTAGAGCCTCCAGAGGTTGTGCAAAAGCGTGGCCCCCTCGCACAACCTCCAGAGGCTGCATGGCAACGCACACATACCCCCATTCTCATGCAGCTCCCAAGATGTCACATAATTGCATGAGAACAGCATGTGCTTTTGAGAATAGTTGTTAGGTGTTGGTAAACACTGGTGTGTTACCCAAAACATGCCATATTTGACATGCGCTCCCTAGGTTCAGCAGCATCATTACTCCTATTAGCAGGGTAATTGAGTTCCAGATTTATAAAGCATTTCACTGGCTTTGCGGGTATTTTCATAAATAAAAGTTTTTTCTTGGGAATCTTTGTTTCATTTCTTACCCTGACCCATTTCTCAGTAATCTTAGAACATGCTAATCAATTTGGTTTGTGCACAGATAGTCCTCTACTTAACAACCATTCATTTAGTGCCCATTCCAAGTTAATAATGGCACTGAAAAAAGTAGCTTAAGAGGTTTTCACAATTAATGACCATTACAACATCCCCATGGTTGCATGATCAAAATTTGGGTGCTTGGCAATTGGCATGTATAGATGACAGTTGCACTGTCTGTGTCTTGTGTGATCACAATTTCTAATCTTACCAGCTGACATCTAACAATGTCATTGTCAGTTTCACTTAACAACTACATAATTTGCTTAACTTTTATGGCAAAAGATTTAAAATGGGACAAATCTCGCTTAACTGCCTTGCTTAGCTAATGGAAATTTGGGCTCAATTGTGGTTGTAAGTTGAGGACTATCTGTATATTTGTTATTGTTGTTTTTTAAAGGTAATTGCTGCACTAAAAGCAAACTGAACAAATAAAATTCAAATTGGATGCAAAAACGACACATACCCTGTTTTCCCCAAAATAAGACATCCCCTGATAATCGGGATTTTGAGTGATTGGCAATAAGACCAAATGCTTATTTCAGGGTTCAAAACAACATAAGACAGGGTCTTACTTTGGGGGAACACAGTAACCCAAATTTAGAGAGGAAGATACAGTATATATGCGCTGGTGCTTAATTCTGTCGATTTTCTTCATTCTTCTGTTTTTGGATTTTCACTGCCAGATCATGACAAATGCCATTGAATCTATTTATACCAAATTAACTGAAGTAAAGGACATTATGGATACCATGCTAGATATAAGCATTGAAGCTGCCGCGGAGAGCATGGAATTAACGTTGTGTTCAGCGAGGAGTGCTGTGGACACCATTATGGATATCGACATGGCACAGATGATGGCGAGTAGTGTTGACAAGATTATCTTCAAATCGGATGACTTATTAGAGCACTTTCTGCCAATCACGGATGAGGAATTTTGTAAGACTATGCGGTTCCCTCTCTTGATTATCCACATTTTAATAAGTTTGACCTCTAAATTTATTAACTTCTTTTATTTCTACAGCTATCTATCTCTGCCAAGTGACCCTGGATGGCATATAATTCTAAAACCGTAAAACAGTTAATTTTTTAATCCAAAAGTAAATGTATACAATAGCTGAGATAGTTGCCTATTTGCCGATGACTCTAAAGTGTGCAATAGGGCTGATATTCCTGGAGGGGTCTGTAATATGGTAAATGATTTAGCTTTACTAGATAAATGGTCAAAGCAATGGAAACTGCAGTTTAATGTTTCCAAATGTAAAATAATGCACTTGGGGAAAAGGAATCCTCAATCTGAGTATTGCATTGGCAGTTCTGTGTTAGCAAAAACTTCAGAAGAGAAGGATTTAGGGGTAGTGATTTCTGACAGTCTCAAAATGGGTGAGCAGTGTGGTCGGGCAGTAGGAAAAGCAAGTAGGATGCTTGGCTGCATAGCTAGAGGTATAACAAGCAGGAAGAGGGATATTGTGATCCCCTTATATAGAGCGCTAGTGAGACCACATTTGGAATACTGTGTTCAGTTCTGGAGACCTCACCTACAAAAAGATATTGACAAAATTGAACGGGTCCAAAGACGGGCTACAAGAGTGGTGGAAGGTCTTAAGCATAAAACGTATCAGGAAAGCCTTAATGAACTCAATCTGTATAGTCTGGAGGACAGAAGGAAAAGTGGGGACATGATCGAAACATTTAAATATGTTAAAGGGTTAAATAAGGTTCAGGAGGGAAGTGTTTTTAATAGGAAAGTGAACACAAGAACAAGGGGACACAATCTGAAGTTAGTTGGGGGAAAGATCAAAAGCAACGTCAGAAAATATTATTTCACTGAAAGAGTAGTAGATCCTTGGAACAAACTTCCAGCAGACGTGGTTGGTAAATCCACAGTAACTGAATTTAAACATGCCTGGGATAAACGTATATCCATTGTAAGATGAAATACAGGAAATAGTATAAGGGCAGACTAGATGGACCATGAGGTCTTTTTCTGCCGTCAGTCTTCTATGTTTCTATGTTAACCAACTAACAGCATTTCTTCTTTCATTCATTCAGTTTTTAAAACTTCTTCATTTGAGTAAAGTTTAAAACATCTGAAAGGCATTAGCTAGGAAAAGTAGACCAAGAATGCATATGCTGGCCTAGTAAAGATATACAATATTGAAAATATGTCAGAAGTAAGCATGGGGAGGTATTATTATTATTATTATTTATTAGATTTGTATGCCGCCCTTCTCCAAGGACTTAGGTATGCTAAACAGATTAGATTAGTTATTTTTAAAAACCATGGAATCTAATATTTTGTAGGTAATTTTTCTTAAAATTGAGCGCTGTTAATTTTGATAGGGAAAATCTCTTGCCTAGAGAGCTCTTGCTTGTCAGTGAGTGATGCGAAATCTGAAAGACCCAACTGATATGATGAGCCAGTAATTGCGGCTTATTCAACAAACCATATTCGATCATCCATGACGTAACCTAAGCCCATTGTGTGTGATTTTATTTAGCCTATATAGAGGAACTGAATGATCTTATCTAAGATAAAAGCTGCTTACACAGATAGCCCTTGACTTACAACTACAATTGAGCCCGAACTTTCTGTTGCTAAGTGAGTTTTGCCCTATTTTATGACTTTTCTTGCCGCTGCTGTAAGTTCATCATTGCAGTTGTTAGATTAGCCACCATGTTGCTAAGTGAATCTGGCTTCTCCATTGATTTTGCTTGTTTAGGCTGCAGTGGTCGTAGGTTTGAAAATGGTCATATGTCCCTTTTTTCCAGTGCCATTGCAACTTTGAACTGTCACTAAATGAACTGTTGTAAATTGCATTTCCAGCAACAGGTAGATCTTTGTGCCAAAGGACATGCAGTGTGCAGCATTGACACGAAATAGATCAGTGATGGCAAACCTTTTTCTAATTTTGTCCCACAAACACCATCCCATGCACACCAAATACATGCCATGCATGCTCCTAATGGGCTGTTCTTCAACCTTAGGTTTCCTAAAGCTTCTGGAATGCAAAAAACGGCCCAATGGACAAACTAGAAGTTCAGATAAACGAACTTCCAGTTTGTCTGTTCATGGAGGGCCTCATGTGCCCTCAGCTATGGCTCCATGTGCCACCTGTGGCATGCGCTCCATAGGTTCTCCATCACAGGAATAGACAGGGGAGGAGACCATATATGTAAGAGAAGGCGGGTGCCCTCAGTCAGTTGTATAGAAATGAACTAGGACAAGTAGAGGCGTGGCTAAATGTACTTTATTAGAGAATAAAGTATTCTAAGAATCAAATCCAGGCATCCAATGCATAAACTCCTGAATAGAACCAATTTTACTTTTTTTAAAAATGGGTCACATTTTAGCAAATCAAAGTACAGACTTATCATCTTATAAATTTTCTTTCAAATCCCTCTGTCGATCCTCTTTCCAGCTGATCTTCCTTGCTACAGCTGATTTTAAGACATATGCAAAGGTTAGGTTGAAGACTTAAGTGAAAAGGGTATCTGTTATTTCTCCTCTGTTGTGGAGACTATTGAAAACTTATTGTCACCTAACCTAAATGAAAGGCATGGGCCTTTCTACCCCCTTAAAGCAATACATTAAAACTAATTGCTATGTAAGGAGGGGAAGATAAAGGGATAGAGAGAGAGAACAATTCCTCAAAGCCAAAATAAAACCATACTTTCCACGTAGATCAGGACTGGCTGATTTCTTTGTGCTGGTATTCTTTGGCAGGAGAAATTGGTAGCCTATTGGGCATTGCAGATTCAACCAATCGAAAAATTTCAAAGCCATAACAAGTCATCACTATCATTATTACTCATTGGCCATTCAATTTTGGTGTAAGGTCACCAAAAATGAAATGCTTTACTTAAAAAAAAAAATTGGGTCACATTTTAGCAAACAAAAGTACAGGCTTATCAGGCTTATGAAATGAATGCTCTGACTTTACGAAAAACATTCTAAAGCAGTGTTTCTTAATCTCAGCAATTTTTACGATTGTGGACTCCATTTCCCAGAATTCCCTAGCTAGCATCCCACAGAATTCTGGGAGTTAGAGACCACACATCTTAAAAGTTCTGAGGTTGAGAAACACTGTCCTAAAGTGTGGCAGATGATTGATGGGGAGCCTGGTACATATCATTTTATTTATTGATCAAATGTATATACCTACCCATCTCCACCAAAAGGGTTGTATTTTACCATCTTGCCCTCTTTCACAAAATCTAACTGAACAGTTTCACAAAGCCTATGGATCTTATTTTTACACGGCATAAAGGTTAGGTTCACTACACTAAAATGTAATAATAGTGTAGTGCTGGGGAAGGGAGGGCAGTGAAAAGGAGTCTGGGCCAACGCTGATCTCTTTTTGTGGTTCCTCACCAAATTGTAGTATATGTGGTAAAATAATCCCCTCACTTCCTCAATTAAATATTATTAACAATGAGGGAGAGGAATTGAAATCTTTTTTTTTTTAGTTATTCGAAGTATAGCTCAGATTTCCCCAAAGCTTAATCAAGGGGGATTTATTTGAGGAATAAAGTGACTACTAGCTAAAATTTCTCGGAAACCTAGTTGTGAGGAATGTTATTTGTGAAATGAACGGACTGATAATATTAGCTCAGGGATTGTGAATGGGGATCTCTTTTGATCTAATTGTTGTTTGTTTAGTTGCCATTGCATTTTCGGACCGCTCTGGAGTAGCCTCTCCTGAAAATCAGGAAGGACAGCCAAGTTACTACAGGCGCCTGAGTTCCTTGTCGATGAAGCTCTGTAGTCGAGCCTACCAGCATTCTCGGATAAAGATCAAACTGGGTGCAGAGCAGGTATTGCTCCAGCTTGAACAGCTCTTTTACTTGGTAAGAAACTCAGTCATTCTGTGCTATGTTTGGGAAATAAAAGGAAAGGGTGAATAGTGAGACCTTGGGTGAGAAACAGCATCCTTGTTGGACCATGTAAGTTGCTGAATGGTCTCTTTAGCAAATAGCCCAAGCAGCTGAACTCGGGGACATTGATTCAGCCATGGAATGGAGGCAGACTGTTTTCTATAAAGCACTGATGGCGAACCTTGTTTCCCTCATGTGCCAATAGAGCATGCGTGCGCGTTATCGTGCATCTGCGAGTGCCCACACCCATAACTCAATGCCTGGGGAGGGCGAAACGCCTTCCCCCAACCCCTGGAGGCTGGAAATGGCCTGTTTCTCAACTTCTGGTGGGCCCAGTAGGCTCATGTTTCACCTTCCCCAGGCTCTAAAGGCTTCTCTGGAGCCAGGGGAGGGTAAAAAATGCCCCCCCTCATCCCCCTGCAGGCTTTCCAGAAGCCAGAAATGCCCTCCCAGAGCCTCTGTGCTAGCCAAAAATCATCTGGCCGGCACACACATACACATTGAAGCTGAGCTGGGGAAAAGGCTCGCGTGCCAGCAGATACTGTTCTGCATGCCACCTACAGCACCCGTGCCATAGATTCGCCATCACTGCTATAGAGTCATTTGCAGGTTCAGAGAGGTGTTATTGAAGAAGCTGACATTTAATATACTGTACAGTGGAACCTCAACATACGAGCAGCTCTACTTACGAGCTATTCGAGATAAGAGCTGGGAGGGGAGAGACATTTTTGTTCGTCTCCCGAGCTCAAATCCGGGACACGAGCTGAGAAGAGCCGGGCTGTTTTGCTTTCCTTCCTTCCCGCGCTGATGCAGAGCAAAGCGTCACGCCCCCCTGACGCTTTCGGCGGCTTCCGAAGCGACGCTGGGCTCTTTTGCCGCCAAAAGCGTCAGGGGGGCGTGACGCTTTGCTCTGCATCAGCGCGGGAAGAAAGGAAAGCAAACCAGCCCGGCTCTTCTCAGCTCGTATCCCGGCACTTGGTGAGTGGAGAGGCGGTCGCCTCCCCTGCCGCCCCACTCTGCGGGTCCTTGGCTTCTGCTGGGGGTGGGGGGATCTGAACGCTCTCTGCTGGGGGTGGGGGGATCTGAACGCTCTCCCTGGCTGGGAGCGCATTCGCTGCGAGGGCTTTCTCCGTCACTTTCGGGAAAGCGCGCCGCGCCCCTCTCGCAGCTCGGAACTGACAGGGCTGTGAGAGGGGTGCTGGGCGCTGCGCGCTGCGCGCTGCGCGCCTGTTTTAAAAGATCGCAGCCGGTCTGGGGGGGCTTTCCAGCCCCCAACCCGGGCTCGGGGGTAGCTGGAAACCCCCCCCAGAGCAGCAGCGATCTTTTAAAACAGACGCGCAGCTTCTCCGCTGACTCCTGGCGAACTTCCCCGCTTTAGGAGTCAGCGGAGAAGCTGCGCGCCTGTATTAAAAGATCGCTGCTGCTCTGGGGGGGGTTTCCAGCTACCCCCGAGCCCGGGTCGGGGGCTCGGGGGTAGCTGGAAAACCCCCCCAGAGCAACAGCGATCTTTTAAAACAGACACGCAGCTTCTCTGCTGACTCCTGGCGAACTTCCCCGCTTTAGGAGTCAGCGGAGAAACATAGAAACATAGAAACATAGAAGTCTGACGGCAGAAAAAGACCTCATGGTCCATCTAGTCTCCCCTTATACTATTTTCTGTATTTTATCTTAGGATGGATATATGTTTATCCCAGGCATGTTTAAATTCAGTTACTGTGGATTTATCTGCCACGTCTGCTGGAAGTTTGTTCCAAGGATCTACTACTCTTTCAGTAAAATAATATTTTCTCATGTTGCTTTTGATCTTTCCCCCAACTAACTTCAGATTGTGTCCCCTTGTTCTTGTGTTCACTTTCCTATTAAAAACAGTTCCCTCCTGGACCTTATTTAACCCTTTAATATATTTAAATGTTTCGATCATGTCCCCCCTTTTCCTTCTGTCCTCCAGACTATACAGATTGAGTTCATTAAGTCTTTCCTGATACGTTTTATGCTTAAGACCTTTCACCATTCTTGTAGCCCGTCTTTGGACCCGTTCAATTTTGTCAATATCTTTTTGTAGATGAGGTCTCCAGAACTGAACACAGTATTCCAAATGTGGTCTCACCAGCATTCTATATAGTGGGATCATAATCTCCCTCTTCCTGCTTGTTATACCTCTAGCTATGCAGCCAAGCATCCTACTTGCTTTCCCTACCGCCTGACTGCACTGTTCACCCATTTTGATAGTGTCAGAAATCACTACCCCTAAATCCTTTTCTTTTGAAGTATTTGCCAACACTGAACTGCCAATACAATACTCAGATTGAGGATTCCTTTTCCCCAAGTGCATTATTTTACATTTGGAAACATTAAACTGCAGTTTCCATTGCTTTGACCATTTATCTAGTAAAGCTAAATCATTTACCATATTACAGACGCCTCCAGGAATATCAACCCTATTGCACACTTTAGAGTCATCGGCAAATAGGCAAACCTTCCCTACCAAACCTTCCCCTATGTCACTCACAAATATATTAAAAAGAATAGGACCCAGAACAGACCCTTGTGGCACACCGCTTGTAACCTGACTCTGCTCAGAATACTCGCCATTAACAATAACTCTCTGATGTCTACGCTTCAGCCAGCTGCAAATCCATTGAACTATCCAGGGATTAAGTCCAATCTTCACTAATTTATCTATCAGCTCTTTATGTGGAACCGTATCAAAGGCTTTGCTGAAGTCCAGGTAGGCAATATCCACGGCACCACCTTCATCCAACACCTTTGTGACATAGTCAAAGAAATCAATGAGATTAGTCTGACATGATTTGCCTTCAGTAAAGCCATGCTGATTTGGGTCCAATAAGTTATTGTTTTTTAGGTGCTGATTTATCCTCTTTTTGAGTAGAGTCTCCATCATTTTAACTACAACTGATGTCAAGCTAACTGGCCTGTAGTTACCAGCTTCTTCTCTACTGCCCTTCTTGTGAATAGGCACAACACTGGCCATTCTCCAATCCTCAGGAACTTCTCCTGTTAACAAGGAGAAGCTGCGCGCCTGTATTAAAAGATCGCTGCTGCTCTGGGGGGGGGGTTTCCAGCTACCCCCGAGCCCGGGTTGGGGGCTCGGGGGTAGCTGGAAAACCTCCCCAGACCAGCAGCGATCTTTTAAAACAGACCCGCCGTTTGCGAGCTAACTCCTCAGGCGCGGAAGTTCGCGTTTGGCTTCAGAAGCGGCGGGGCTGTTTTAAAACATCGCTGCCGGCCTGGGGGGGTTCTGCAAAGCCCCCCAGGCCAGCAGCGACGTTTTAAAACAGCCACGCCGCTTCTGAAGCCAAACGCCAAACGCGAACTTCCGCGCCTGAGGAGTTAGCGGCGAAGTAACGTGAAGGATTGGAAGCTCACCAATCGTCCACGTTACTTCGCTCCTGTCCTGGCTAAATCGTGTGGCAGCAAACATGCTTTGGGGGTTTGGTTGGGGGGGAGGGAGATAGGAAGGTGCTACTTCTCCCCCCCAGCCAAACCCCCAAAGCATGATTGCTCCCACACGATTTAGCGGCGAAGTAACGTGAAGGATTGGAAAGCTGAAACCGCACGGCGTTCGGAGGCTTCCGAAACACAGGGAAGGTTAGTGAAAAGGTGCGATGCTTTTCCGGAGAAGCGAGCGATCCGGGAGTCCAGGAGGGGGAGAGAAAGAGAAAGAGAGAGGGGGGAGAGAGAGAAAGAGAGGGATAGAAAGAGAGAGAGAGTGAGAGATGCTTAGTGAGCCTTTCTTTGAAGTTGCCTTTCTTTCTTGCTTTCTTTCTTGCTCTTTTTCTTTCTCTCATTTACCTTCCCTTCCTCTATTTCTTCTTTTCTTTCTCCTTCCCACCTTCTACCCTCCCTCCCTCCCTTCACTCATTCCTCTCTTACTCTCCCCTTTCATAAGTTTCCTTGCTTCCTTCCTCTGTTCCTGTCCCTTCCCCCTTTCTTTCTTTCTTTCTTTCTTTCTTTCTTTCTTTCTTTCTTTCTTGCTCTTTTTCTTTCTCTCTTTTACCCTCCCTTCCTCTATTTCTTCTTTTCTTTCTCCTTCCTACCTTCTTCCCTCCCTCCCTTTTTTCAGTCCTTCCTCTCTTACTCTCCCCTTTCATAAGTTTCCTTGCTTCCTTCCTCTGTTCCTGTCCCTTCCCCCTTTCTTTCTTGCTTTCTTTCTTGCTTTTTCTTTCTCTTTTACCTTCCCTTCCTCTATTTCTTTTTTTCTTTCTCCTTCCCACCTTCTTCCCTCCCTCTCTCCCTTCACTCATTCCTCTCTTACTCTCCCCTTTCATAAGTTTCCTTGCTTCCTTCCTCTGTTCCTGTCCCTTCCCCCTTTCTTTCTTTCTTTCTTTCTTTCTTTCTTTCTTTCTTTCTTGCTCTTTTTCTTTCTCTCTTTTACCTTCCCTTCCTCTATTTCTTCTTTTCTTTCTCCTTCCCACCTTCTTCCCTCCCTCCCTCCCTTCACTCATTCCTCTCTTACTCTCCCCTTTCATAAGTTTCCTTGCTTCCTTCCTCTGTTCCTGTCCCTTCCCTCTTTCCTTCCTTCCTTCCCACCCTCCGTCCATTCATTCACCCATTCCTCTCTTGATCGCTTAAAGCCGATCCCTGGTGCAAAAAGGGTTGGGGACCTCTGTCCTACAGGATTGGGTGGCAGAGAAGTTGAACATATGTAAATTTAAAAGTTTAAGAAAGTTTACAAGTTAAGTGAAAGAAACTTCATTATTCATTTATATGTACATGTACATTTCTTCATTAAAAACCAATTAAAATTATTTACATTAATTCCTATGGGGAAAAGTCGTTCGAGATAAGAGCTGCTCGACTTAAGAGCCCAGGTCCGGAACGAATTAAACTCGTATCTCGAGGTACCACTGTACATAGCAAAACTCTTAAAAGATCTGTATATTAAAAGATAAATTGGGCTGATGATGAATGATGGTTACAATAACCTAACTGTAATAGCCACTACTCATTTGGCTGAATCACTTTGGGCCACACCCACACTGAGCCCAATCCACCTCACAGGGTGATGGTTGTAGGGAAATGAGAAGAAAGTATTGGGTATGTTCACTGCCTTGAGTTACTTATGAAAAGGACAAAGGCAGGATATAAATATTCCTGTGTCTAAATCTTGTTCTACCATTAGTATCCAGTAAAAGGTTAATGAGCAGCTGGATTGAGTTATGTAGATTTGGATTTGGTCTAAAAACAAGGGCTTTGCACAATGTATATGTTAACCAGGTAGTCTGCCTGCAGTGCTGTTTTTAGGGACTGTGCATTGTGTCTTCCACTTGGATTCTTGCTTAACAGTCTATCTACAGCAATCTTTCTTAGCGTTGAAGATGTTAAGAAATTTAACTTCCAGATAGGATGGCCTTTGCTAAGAATTGTAGAAATTGAAATCCAGAGAATCAAGTCAAAGTTTCCAAGGTTGAGAAACACAGACCTACGTTATCCATTAATCAGATTCAGAATGGGGGAGAAAACATCAACATTTTCTTGTATTATAGCAAATCTGCTCATCTTTTGTGCATAGGTTCTTCCTGCTTGACTTCATGTGGATTCAACCTTTTCATTAATAAAAAAAATTCTGCTACGTTCCCCAATTTGATGCTTTCCAGATGTGCTGGATTGTAATTATACAGTATAATCTCCATTTGGCATGGCCATTTTGTCATGCAACAATGTAGTGCAGTGCCTTGTATGCTCTGATCTTAAGTGAGTGCATAATACTCACCTGGAAGGATTAATGGCAAATTCAGGCTGGTGACTTTTTGATTAGAAAGCAGTGTTGTTCAATATTGCTTGTTAATATAACTCCAGAATAATTGCTTGTTTGGAACTCTTCACACAACCTTAGTACATTTTAATGGTCTGATTTCTATTCGAGGAATAGGCAGGAGCGTTGGTAGAAACTTTTGAAGCACTCTTCCAAAAATAGTTTTCCAGCTTTTCTAATCTGGCCGTGTCTGGGAGAGGATGAGAGATGTGGTGTAAGATACTTGCAAGATACCAAGTTGAGACTGCTTTAGGGCAGTTCACTACTGTAAAGAAAAATTCAATTCTAAGGGACTTCAGTAAATCTCTGACCCCAGGACAGATGAAAATCCATGTATCTCTGGAATATGAGTGGACATATGCCAATTTTTTTTAGGGGGGGGGTCATTTATGGGGCTTGATGAATGGAACATCCAAAGCTGAAAGAGATTTAAGTATTTTCTCTCACTGGAGGAATTTTAAAAGGTGAGGTGGATGCTTTAAACATCTGCCAAGCTTGAAGTTCCAATTTGTTCCTTTAATCCTCTGTCCAATAGTAACCTCCCCCCCCCCACGCACACACAAATATTCACTACAACTACTTTGGTCATGTTAGAAGATCACTAGCAATGCCCTCTGAGGTTCCCAGGCCAAAATGAGCTTTGTTTATTAATGCTAATGTGAAAGGCTACAGCAATTATATAATGAAGAAAAAATGCCCAGCTGATTGTGCACTGGTTCTTTTTTATTTTGTCTGTTGGGGGAAAATATTTTCTTTTTTTTTTAAGAAAACTATTACATTTCAATAAGAGATCATATATAAAGAAAGAAAAAGTATTACAGAAGCATAGAATGACTAGGAAAGAATGGTTCAGAAAAAAGTCAAAATAATGCAGAAAAACAAGAAAAACGGAGTAATTTCTGACTTTCAGTGCTGTTGTAACTTTGAACAGTCACAAAATGAATAGTTATAGGTCAAGGGCTACCTATACTTCCTGAATAAACGTGATGGAAGTTCCTTAAGAGATTTTTCTGAATAATTGAAGATAGCAATAGCTATTACTATCCTCAGAATTTTGCCCCGCAAAAAACTAGGTCCTCATTTTACCAGCTTCACAAGCAGCCGTCAGAAATAGCCTGCAGTTCTAGATTCTAACCACTGCGCCGCTGTGGCTCTTATGATAAGAGTAGGGAATGTATAGCTCTGGCCTTTGAGCCAAAACTGTAGTTATGATGCCAAACGCAAAACACTAGGCTTGAGTGCGTGATTTTTTTCTTTCCCTTTTCCTTTTTTTTTTTTTTTTGCTTTTTTGTAGCTACAATATACCAAGGAGGAATTGGACTACAAAGTTCACAGAGGTCACGAAAAAATGTACCAGATGTGGAAGGAATGGTACAAAGGAGAACCTAAGCAGGACCAGAGCAATGGAGCAAATCAGACAGAGGTATCTCAGCATGAGAATGATTCATCTTTTGAAGATACTAAAAAAATAGGGAATGGCCATTGCTCAGTGAAGATTCACTGAGGAGAGGACGAAGGAACACCGAGTCACTGCTGAGGGGGTGTCGAGGGTGCCGAGGGAGAGCGGACAGAGAGCCCGGCACCGGAGGAACATCTGGCCGGCGCGGAGAATGGCGGCAGGACCGGACAGAGTTTGGAGGCTCGCGGCGCCGGCGGAGAGGTGATAAGAGGTGATAGGAGGAATTGTGGGGAGCAAAGGGAGTTGAATCCCCCACTGAGATGGCTCCCCAGCCCGACTCCGGAGGTGAGAGGTCCGGTGCCGAGATGGTGATGATTGGGAACGGCAGAAACAACACGAGGGAGAGAGAGAGTGACAGTGGGGAAGAAATGGAGTCAAGTGCCGGAAGTCAGCTGTAACACCAACAGACGAACGAGGACGTTCAGGGGAAATTAAGTTAGCCCCCTCCCGTTGGCACCAGTAGGTGAGAGCTACTGGGGGCCAAGGGGAGTCAAAAAACTAAGGACCATTCTATCTACTCCCTTCCCCCCACTCCCCTCCTTCCCCTCTTAACCTTAATTTTTGTGATCTATGTATATTATTGCTGAAAGACTATGCCCGCTGCGGACTGTGGATGAATTGAAGAACACTGCCCCCCTGTGGACTGATTTAAAAAGACTCCTAGAAAGAGAGGAAATTAAGATCAAGCCTTTTTAAATTAGACTAAGACCTAAGACCTTCGAAGACCAGAAGAACATCATGCCTTGACTGACTGATTACTGATGATTGAAGAATATAAGATCTGTTTTATACCATCAACGAAATTAATTTTTATATTTATATTAACTTGAAATTTTAGTATATATTGTATATAGTTATATTTTAATGGTTTTAGTGTTTTTAAATTGTTATTAATTGCCATTTTATACTATTATTAATTTAATTGACTTTTTAAAGTAATCAGGGTTCTAAGTAATGGATGACTGGGATAAATTTGCTTGTGGCTATGAATGGAATGACTGGTATGATGGAGTGTATGGGGGTGGGGGTGGGGGTGGTATGGATGAGTTTATTGATAGTAGAGTGAATGATAGGTCTGGCCCACCTGATGCTCGGGAGACAGGAGAGGAAGGGGCGCCGATCTCTGGGGGGGCAGAGGGTCAAAATATCCCTGTGTTGCTGGGGAGAGGCACATATGACGGGGGCCACAGAGTTAGCCGTTCCAGGGGAACGAGGGACCGTTGCTTAATAACGGTCCCTTGTTCTGGCTCTGTGAGCCCAACCTTGGGTGCTGGTGGTGAGTGTAACTCTGGCCCTGGGCTCAGGTTGCTGCTGCTGAATGCCAGGTCGGTAGTAAATAAAGCTCTCCTCATCCGGGATTTGATCCTGGATGAGGAGGCCGACCTGGCATGTATTACTGAAACCTGGCTGGGCCCGGAGGGAGGTGTTCCTCTCTCTGAAATTTGCCCAGCCGGGTTTCAGATATGGCATCAACCTCGACCCCAGGGAAGGGGGGGAGGAGTGGCTATTGTAGCCAGGAAGAGCCTTTGCCTGCGTAGACTCATTGCACCGGAAATTGCGGGTTGCGAGTCTCTCTTGATGAAGTTGGACTTAGGGGTTCAGGTGGGCTTATTTCTCACGTACCTGCCTCCCAGCTGCGTGTCAAAAGCCCTGCCTGTGCTACTCGAGGAGGTAGCCGGGTTGGCGGTGGAGTTCCCCGGACTCATCGTCCTGGGGGACTTCAACCTGCCGTCACTCGGCGAAACCTCTGGGTTGGCACAGGAGTTCATGGCCACCATGACAGCCGTGGACCTGACTCAAGTAGTACAGGGTCCAACTCACGAGGGAGGGCACGCACCTGACATGGTATTCCTTTCCGAGCAATTGAGTAATGGTCTGAGACTAAAGGGCTTAGAAGTATTGCCTTTGTCATGGTCAGACCATTTTCTACTACGGCTTGACTTCCTGGCTCCAATCCTCCCCCGCAGGGAGGCGGAACCAATGAAGATGTTCCGCCCCAGACGCCTGATGGACCCAGAGGGCTTTCAAACGGCTTGGGGTTATTCCAGAGGCACTCGTCCACAGTTCGGCGGAGTCTCTCGCGGAGGCCTGGAACAGGGCTGCGACGGGGGCTCTTGACCGGATTGCGCCTTTGCGGCCTCTCCGTGGCGTTAGACCCCGTAGAGCTCCATGGTTCAACGAGGAGCTCCGGGAGTTGAAACGCCAAAAGAGACGTCTAGAGAAGCGATGGAGGAAGAGTAGGTCTGAATCCGACCGAACACTTGTAAGAGCTTTTATTAAGACTTACAAAGTGGCGCTCAAGGCGGCAAGATGCGCGTATCATGCCGCCTTGATTGCATCAGCGGAATCCCGCCCGGCCGCTCTGTTTAGGGTGACCCGCTCCCTTCTTAACCAGGGGGGAGTTGGGGAGCCCTTACAGAGTAGTGCCGAGGATTTTAACACGTTTTTCGCTGATAAAGTCGCTCGGATCCGGGCCGACCTCGACTCCAATTGTAAAACAGAGTCGACTGACAACGAGTCAGTCAAGGTGACTGGGGCACGTACTTGTCCACCTGTCTGGGAAGAGTTTGATCTGGTGACACCTGATGAAGTGGACAAGGCCATTGGAGCTGTGAGTTCCGCCACCTGTTTACTGGATCCGTGTCCCTCCTGGCTGGTTTCGGCCAGTCGGGAGGTGACGCGGAGCTGGGCCCAGGAGATTACCAATGCTTCCTTGGGGAGGGGAGTTTTTCCATCACTCTATAAAGAAGCGCTCGTGCGCCCCCTCCTCAAGAAGCCCTCCCTGGACCCAGCTGTGCTTAACAACTATCGTCCAGTCTCCAACCTTCCCTTTATGGGGAAGGTTGTCGAGAAGGTGGTGGCGCTCCAGCTCCAGCGGTCCTTGGAAGAAGCCGATTATCTAGGTCCCCAGCAGTCGGGTTTCAGGCCCGGTTACAGCACGGAAACCGCTTTGGTCGCGTTGATGGATGAGCTCTGGCGGGCCCGGGACAGGGGTTTATCCTCTGTCCTGGTGCTCCTTGACCTCTCAGCGGCTTTCGATACCATCGACCATGGTATCCTTCTGCACCGGCTGGAGGGGTTGGGGGTGGGAGGCACTGTTCTTCAGTGGTTCTCCTCCTACCTCTCTGGCCGGTCGCAGTCGGTGTTAGTGGGGGGTCAGAGGTCGACTCCTAGGTTTCTCCCTTGTGGGGTGCCTCAGGGGTCGGTCCTCTCCCCCCTGCTATTCAACATCTACATGAAACCGCTGGGCGAGATCATCCAAGGACATGGGGTGAGGTATCATCAATATGCGGATGATACCCAGCTTTACATCTCCACCCCATGCCCAGTCAACGAAGCGGTGGAAGTGATGTGCCGGTGCCTGAAGGCTGTTGGGGCCTGGATGGGTGTCAACAGACTCAAGCTCAACCCGGATAAGACGGAGTGGCTGTGGGTTTTGCCTCCCAAGGACAATTCCATCTGTCCGTCCATTACCCTGGGGGGGGAATTATTGACCCCCTCAGAGAGGGTCCGCAACTTGGGCGTCCTCCTCGATCCACAGCTCACATTAGAAAAACATCTCTCAGCTGTGGCGAGGGGGGCGTTTGCCCAGGTTCGCCTGGTGCACCAGTTGCGGCCCTATCTGGACCGGGACTCATTGCTCACAGTCACTCATGCCCTCATCACCTCGAGGTTCGACTACTGTAATGCTCTCTACATGGGGCTACCTTTGAAAAGTGTTCGGAAACTTCAGATCGTGCAGAATGCAGCTGCGAGAGCAGTCATGGGCCTACCTAGGTATGCCCATGTTTCACCATCACTCCGCAGTCTGCATTGGTTGCCGATCAGTTTCCGGTCACAATTCAAAGTGTTGGTTATGACCTTTAAAGCCCTTCATGGCATTGGACCAGAATATCTCCGAGACCGCCTTCTGCCGCACGAATCCCAGCGACCGATTAGGTCCCACAGAGTGGGCCTTCTCCGGGTCCCGTCAACTAAACAATGTCGGTTGGCGGGACCCAGGGGAAGAGCCTTCTCTGTGGCGGCACCGGCCCTCTGGAACCAACTCCCCCCGGAGATTAGAACTGCCCCTACTCTCCCTGCCTTCCGTAAACTCCTTAAAACCCACCTTTGCCGTCAGGCATGGGGGAACTGAAACATCTCCCCCTGGGCATGTTTAATTTATATATGGTATGCTTGTGTGTATGTCTGTTAGTATATGGGGTCGTTTTAAATCTTTGAATTTTAAATTTGTTAGATTATTTATGATTTGTTTCCATGTGTTGTGAGCCGCCCCGAGTCTTCGGAGAGGGGCGGCATACAAATCTAAGTAATAAATAAATAATAAATTCTGCCTTGACCATGGTTTTGGCTAGGCATACTGGGTAAACCTAGACAATTATGATTTATTTGGTAATTATTATTCATTATTAAATGGATTAAATCAGGGATGGCGAACCTATGGCACATGTGGTGGCATGCGAAGCCATTTCTGAAGGCACGCGAGGCATTGCCCTCTGTCAGCTCGGGCCCACTGGTCTGCTGATATTTATAGTTTATACTTTATCAGATTTGTCTGCCACCCCCTCCGAAGACTCGAGGCGGCTCACAGCATAACAGTAGTACAATACATTACCAATCCAATAATAAAAATTAAATCAATTTAAGCAAGTATTAATAACATAATAAAATCCCTAACTATGCAATCACACACATTCAACCTACTCTATCATACAGTAAGGCCAAAAACATAATTAAAAAGAGGGGGAAAGGTGGTAATTATCCCCACACCTGGCGACAAAAGTGGGTCTTCAACATTTTATGGAAGGCGAGGAGAGTGAGGGCTGGTCGAATCTCTAGAGGGAGTTGATTCCAGAGGGCCGGGGCCACCACAGAGAAGGCTCTTCCCCTGGGTCCTGCCAGCCGACATTGTTTGGTCAACGGGACCTGGAGAAGGCCACCCCTGTGGGACCTAATTGGCCGCTGGGATTCGTGCCTTCTTTATGGCCGTTTTTGCTCTCCCCAGAGTTCAGGAAAGCCTCCTGAAGCCATTTTGCTCCAGCAAAAACTGGAACAAAGCCTCCTGGCCTGTTTTTTTGCCATCTCCAGGCTTCAGGAGGCTTTTCTGAACCCTGGGCAAGGGCAAAAAAAGTCCCTAAAAGCCTATTGGAAGTCCGGAGGCTTCAGTGAGGCCTGTCCGCATGTGTGGAAGGGCAACGTAGGGGGGGTTGTGTGCATGCGGGTCTGGAGGGGAGAGCATTGCGTTACAGGTGTGGGTACACACACGCGCCCTATCACCTGCAAGCGCATCCTTTTGGCACCCGGATCAAAAAAGTTTCGCCAACACTGGACTAAATCTTTATCCCCAACGCAAATTGGATCTTGCAACATTATTAAACAAACTATATATTTATGCAAAAATTATTCCCAGAGCCAGAAGAGAGTTGGTGTGTTTCTCAGGATGTATGAAAAGGCTGAGATGAAGAGCTGGGTCAAAGATCCTTTATAGAACATACACAACATACAGAAAATTGCTTGGGGAAGAAAAGAGGGAGGAGATTTGAATTCTGCCACCTGGCATGTACTGCATGGCTGAAATCAAGGGAACGGCAATCAACAATGGTGTCTCCATGCATAAACAAGAATATTCAGTTGCCCTATGTCCGTCTGTCAACCTCTCTCCCCACCCCCTCCCTCCCTTCAGATAATCCCATAGATCAGGGGTAGGCAAAGTTGGCTCTTCTATGACATGTAGACTTCACATCCCAGAATGCCTGAGCTAGCATGATTGGCTCAGGAATTCTGGGAGTTGAAGTCCATAAGTCACAGAAGAGCCAACTTTGCCTACCCCTGCCATAGATGAACACCTATGATGTTCAATTAACAGATCTTTTTGTTCATTTGTTTCATAACAGATGGAATCCCATTCTCTAGCCACATCCTACACTGTTGCACAGAAGATGCCAGAATGTCTTAACCAACCTGCAGAGCCTTCCTGAACATCTTCAACAAAAAGTCCAACAGGCTCAGTGTGATTTAACAGAGCTACAAGCTGTCCTCTCTACTGCCACATCCTTCCAGGATCTTCCCAGTGGCTTCATGAAAGAGACCACAGAGAAAATTAACAAGGCCAGAAAGGCTCTGTTTGAAGTCATGGAATATATAGCTAAATACACTTGTCAGCCATGGGTAGAGGGACCCTATTGTCCTGCTGAATATTCAGCAGAGGAATCCATAAAACACAATAACGTATATTAGTTCTTTACTCTTAATAATTTATGAAACAAATAACATATATCAATTCTTCCTATTAATAATATTGAGAACAGAATTAAAAAACATGATAACTTACAACCACTTACTAAATACAGAAGGAAATATAAAAACAAAGGAAGAGCTAACAGAACAGAACATAACTTTGGACTGCTGGCCATACAGGCTAATATTTTCAAAATGGCAAAAAAACATCAAAAACGAAGGAATATTGGCACAGGACACACCCCTTGATAAACTAATATTAGGAAGGGAAAAAAATTTATAACAAGAATATATAGCTACTTAATAAATTATGAAGTGGAAACTGAAATATCAAAAGATCCAATGACCAGCTGAGCAAGGAACTTTGGCTACAATATCCACATAGACCAATGGGAGACAATTTGGAATAAGAACTACAAAATCACTAAGTCAGCAGCATACAAAGAAAACACTATAAAAATGTTCTATAGGTGGCATATGTCACCATCAAGACTAGCACAGATTTTCCCCAAAACTAGACCAAACTGTTGGAGATGTTCAAATCCCTCTGGAACTTTCTTCCATATCTGGTGGAGCTGCCCAAAAATAAAAAAATTATGGAGCAAAATAAGGTCCTGGATATTCGAAATCATGGAAACCAATCTCTCATTCAAACCAGAGATCTTTTTATTAGGAATAATAGACATGAAAATAAAGAAAACAGTTTACTATATAATCCAACACATTATAATAGCAAGTAGAATATCAATAGCTCAAAACTGGAAAAGGGAAGAGGTACCATCAGACAGAGACCTGATTAAAAAAATATTTGATTGCGCCGAGTATGACTCCTTAACACAAAAACTGAAAGACAACAAGGAAACAAAAAATATAACCACATGGGACAAGTTCTATAACTGGATCAATGAAAGGGAGAAAGCTATGGAAGGGAACAGAAACAAAACACAATAAAACAAATTATAAAAAGATCAAGAATAAAAGGAGAGAAGGAGAAAAACAAAACAAAACAATTTATTTGCTTGCTCGCTGACTTTTTTTTTTCTTTTTTAGGATCGAAATCAATTATAACTATAACAATCATAATATTAAATACATCATTTAGAAAAGGAAGTTTTAGACTAACGATTAAGCAAACTTTAAGAAATACGATTTCGCTGACAGAATAGCCGGGAAAATAAAAACAAATATAGCTGCAGATTGGCAGCGGGGGGGGGGGGGAAGGGGCTGTTTTATGTTCAATGTTATTGTTGAATGTGGTTTGTTCGACCCTATTGGAAACAATGAACAGATGCTTATGATATGAACACCTTCTCCTGTCAACACTGTTTTGTATTGTGAACTGGGGTCTTCCGATGCATTCCTTGGACAAGACTTAGGTGGCTGGGCTCTTAGAAAATGAGAGAAATTAGTAAATGGATTGACCTTTTAAAAGTAATTATTAGCCACTTCCATATTATGCATGATTCTTTTAATATTATATAGTTGTAAGTGTACTTTATGTTGACTACTAGCCAAATACTCAACTGTATAACTTAAGAATTTTAATTACTATAGAGATCTAGGTTTTTAATAAGTGAGAGGCAATTGTACATTTGTTTACACAAATAAAATTGCAATTAAACAGCTGTGATGTGGCAATGTGTAAGTGGCTTGAAATAGCGGGTTCTAGTATTTGATCTGGTTCCTGAAGGTTGCAATTTATTATATTCCATTTTAGAGGTTAGATAGGTTGTTTGATTCATTCTTGCAGGCAACTTCAAAAGAAGTCTCTCACAAGGATCAGTTTCTCTGCACGTATGCAGCTCTATCAAAAACCTAACTGCCCAAAAATAGTTTAATTCCTTTTTATAAAGGTTCACTGATGTTAGACTTGCCTCCTGCTGTGCCCAGTCTCAGAATTACTAGACATAGCTTATTAAACATGCTAATATTTATTTATTTATTTATTCTTTGTCCAATATACAATACATATGAACTAGAATAGACATTAAGTAATATAAATAAAGATAGAAAGTAAGAAAGAAGAGAAGTAGAAGGAATGGAGAGAAAATATATGATATATGAGATAAGGAAAGACAATTGGACAGGGGACGATAGGCACATCAGTGCACTTATGTACGCCCCTTACTGGCCTCTTAGGAACCTGGAGAGGTCAATCGTGGAGAGTCTTAGGGAGAAATGTTGGGGGCTGGGGGCTGACACCACTGAGTCCGGCAATGAGTTCCATGCTTCGACAACTCGATTGTTAAAGTCATATTTTTTACAGTCAAGTTTGGAGCGGTTAATATTAAGTTTGAATCTGTTGTGTGCTCTTGTGTTGTTGCTGTTGAAGCTGAAGTAGTCGTTGACCGGAAGGACGTTGCAGCATATGATCTTGTGGGCAATACTTAAATTGTGTTTTAGGCGCCGCAGTTCTAAGCTTTCAAGATCCAGGATAGTTTGTCTATTTTCGTAGAGTATTCTGTTTCGAGTGGAGGAGTGAAGGGCTCTTCTGGTGAAATACCTTTGGACGTTTTCGAGAGTGTTGATGTCTGAGATGTGGTGTGGGTTCCAGACAGATGAGCTGTATTCGAGAATGGGTCTGGCATAGGTTTTGTAGGCTCTAGTCAGCAGTGAGAGATTGCCAGAGCAGAAGCTACGTAGGATCAGGTTAACAACTCTGGAAGCCTTTTTGGCGATATTGTTGCAGTGGGCTTTAGCACTTAGGTCATTTGTTATTAGTATTCCAAGGTCTTTTACTGAGTGTGGGTTGGCTGAGAGAATTTGTTTATTCAGTTCATATATGTGGTTTGGATTCTTTTTGCCGATATGGAGGGTAGAGCATTTGTTGGTTGATATTTGAAGTTGCCAGGTGTTAGACCAATCTGAGACAAAGTCGAGGTCTTTTTGGAGAGTGAGTGTGTTGTCAGTGGTGTTGAAAAGTTTCACATCGTCGGCAAAAAGCACACAGTTGCTTGCGATATTATCGCAGAGGTCATTGATGTACAGGATGAAA